>NW_022324309.1:245961-295729 GCF_002776525.5 Piliocolobus tephrosceles
AGAAAGAAAGAAAGAAAGAAAGAAAGAAAGAAAGAAAGAAAGAAAGAGTCACTGTTATAGTGCTTACTATATGTCAGAAAGTATCCTAAGATATATATATATATGTATAAAAAATGTAATCCTTAAAAAAGCCTATATTATATATGAGAAAAACAAAACAGATCATGCAGTTAGTAAAGGCGAAGCCAAAATTCAGTGTGGGGTGTTGTGGCTCCAGAGTCTCGTGATAGCTGGTAGCACCAAACAAAGTGCCTAGAAGTAAATGGTTGTACGATTATTAGGAAGATTATTCTGATAACCATATGTACGATAAACTGGAGACAGGGATACCAGTAGTGAGACAATTATTTGGCAGTATTTAGCAAAGAAGATTCTGTGGATCACTAAACTTTCAAGCATTCTATAGGCAAATGCATTTAGGAAATGCTGACTAGTATATTGGCCTCCTAGAACTTTTGCAAACTCTAGCACAGTAGAGATTCTGAGAACTCCTATAAGAAAGGAATTCCTTCACTTTGTGTAACCCAGCACTTCCAAAATACATTTGATCAAGTAATCTCTATATATCTGTGTGTTTTTGTGCCTGTGCGTGAGAGACAGATAGAAAAAAAGACAGAGTTCTTATTAATAGTGAATAAACTTAATACTCAATTGCACGTATTTTGAGAAATATCAATTTCTACAAAGAAATACAGAGCTATTTCAAAAGACTTAGAAGCTAAATAGATGTGAGGCACAAAGATACAGAAATACAGGGGAAATGTAAGTGATATATAGTTTGAATGTATGTTTCTGTCAAGTCTCATGTTGAACTGTAATCCCCAGTGTTGGACGTGGGGTCTGGTGGGAGGTGTTTGGATCATGGGGACGAATCCCTCAAGAATGACTTGGGCCATTCCCTTGGTGATAAGGGAGCTCTTGCTCTGAGTTCACACAAGATCTGGTCATTTTAAAGTGCTGCCCCTCCCCCTTGCTCCTGCTTTCACCATGTGAGATGTCTACTACTTCTTCAGCTTCTGTCATGATTGTAAGCTTCCTGAGGCCTCTCCAGAAGCAGATGCTGGTATTTTGGTTCCTGTATAGCCTACAGAACTGAGAGTAAATTAAACCTCTTTTCTTATAATTTACGCAGTAGCAGATATTTATAGTAAGGCAAGAACAGCCTAATACAAAAAGGAACTTAAATTTGACCACAAGCATTAAAGTACCTCCTCATGTCTATCGTGCCTTACCCCAAGGTCCAGTTCATTCACTTGGAGGATGCAATGATCACTATCAAAGCCTGTATAATATACATCTATTTTAAGCCACTGTCCTCACTTCCACACTCCATTACAAACTTGAAGAAAACAGATACTCCCCAACACTGAAGCACTTTTGCAACCAGTTCTTCATGCTTGAATATTTTTCAAATCCTTGTTTCCCTGCCTCTATCATTGTTATTTGTTTCTTTTTCATCTTCATTTGATCTTTGGATTTGACACTAGGCCACTTCCTTAACAACAAGCTTTATTCTTGTCTTTAGTCACAGTGTTTATTGACTCCCCCAAGCCATCATAAGTGACTATCTTTCCCAGTCTGGGTCAGCCCCAGAACTGAACCCTCCAAGCCCAGCAGTTCCCAGCACTAGTCCTCAGTGGTGTCCTTCCAGACTTACCCTAGGAGCTCATGTGACACAGACATAGAGCAAAACTGTATTTTCAAGAGTATAATAGGTTATAGAAAGAGATTTAACTGAGAGAGAAATAGACATAGCAAACAGTACATTTACTTTGGCAAGGCTAAAGATCTCATCAGAAGCTCATAAGAAGCCTTGTCTTCACTGGACTTAAAAGTAGTTTCACGAATGTCAGAAGCTGTAAAGACAAGATAAGGGAGGGCAGGAGAATTTCTGAGACTGTGCTTAAATTGCTGCATTTCCCCAACATATTCCCTCTTTAAAAAGCAAACTCCTTTGGTGGCTTGGATACCTAACCCAAACTAGAAGTAACTAAAAAACAAAACAAAGCACATTTTTTCTTTCTTCTCAGGACCATAATCTCTTATGTCATGCCAATGACATCTTATCACCTTTCTCTTCCTCTTTGACTCATCCAGTCCCTGAGTGTGGTGCAGTGTGAATAATGGATCCCAGTCACCCTTACCCAGTCACCTTTGCCCCAGTCACCCTTGCCCAGTGCATGAGATTGACCAATGGATTCATGCTAAGAGAGGCAAGCCGAGAGGACCTCAGGCTATTGCCTCTCTGACTTATCTCAGCTCCTAGGATATGAATATCATTAAGAGAAGTTTACTATTGTCCTCATCCCCATCTCTAGAGCTCTGTCTCAGAGATTTTGCCTGGGGGTAGAAGTAAGACATAAAACAGATAGCTTCTAATCTCTTTCCAGAGGAACTGATTTTATTTGCAAAAAAGCATGGACAAGTGTAGGAAAACAGCCAGTTGTGTGGTAAGAGTGACACCATCTTGAATTAAACCACCGTGATGACAGATGTTTGACTCCTGTATTCCAACTTATTCTACAGCAAAATGTTTAAACGATCCTTGTAGCATAGCTAACCCCTCATAGAGATGCTTTCTAACTTCCCCAGTGGTCAGAAGTTTCAGCAAGAAAGTCTGCAGTGTGACCCCTGCACATCCGTTTCCCTAAAAGCTTGCTATATAAAGGATACTTTCTAGGCAGGGCGTGGTGGCTGATACCTGTAATCCCAGCACTTTGGGAGGCCGAGGGCGGCAGATCATTTTGAGGTTGGGACTTTGAGACCAGCCAACATGGTGAAACTCTGTCTCTACTAAAAATACAAAAATTAGCTGGGCATGATGGTGGGTACCTGTAATCCCAGCTACTCAGGAGGCTGAGGCAGGAGAATCGCTTGAACCCAGGAGGTGGAGGTTGCAGCGAGCCGAGATCACGCCACTGTACTCCCAGCCTGTGCAACAGACCGAAACCCCATGTCAAAGAAAGAAAGAAACACAAACAAACAAACAAACAAACTTTCTAGTGGGCTGGACACAGGATCCATCTTCTTGAAGCTGTCTGAGACATTTCTTTGGTTCATAAGTCCCTATTAAATATTTCTTGCTGAGAACTGGATTTGTCAGCCTTTCTTCAGCTTTCCAACTCCCTTGGCCTTTCTGGGTAGGTTTGCATATACCTGCTTACCAGGAAATGGGCAGTTAGAGCCTGAGGCTGCTCTCAAAAACAGTGATGGTTGTGATAAAAGGCACTTATAAATCTAGTGAATATACAGCGTAAACCATATGGTCTACCTATATCTTCATTAGATGCATGAATGAAGAGAGAATCTGGGTTTTAGACAGCTGGGCAGAGTCATTCTGCAGTCAGAACAAATATCAAACACTGACCTCAGAAACTATTCCTTTGAAGAAGTTACATTTTGATTGGATTAATTTGTAGAGGAATATAAGCCAAAGACATTGTTGAAAATGATACAACAATCAGCAGGCAACTTTCATTTATTTTTTACGTATTCACAGGCACAATCATAGTGCACTTCATAGACCCTGAAATCCTAGCCTCCTCAGTAGCTGAAACTACAGGTGCATGCCACAGCACCAAGTTAGTAGAGTTTAACAGCTGACGGTAGTCAGGGAAAGAATAGAAGAGCCCCCTATTAGGACCATTGTCATCCCAGGGTGACTGTGAAAAAAAAATTGCCTACAGAGCAACCTCAGAGGCTTCACAGTATAGGAGAAAATATATTTCACAAAAATAATGTGGCCAGTTACTAAAAAAATAAACAAACAAATAATAATAAGCCCCAAAGGGGAAAAGAGGACCCATATCTGGAGTTGCTAAAATATATTATCTAAAATGTGCAGTTTCCAATAAAAAGTTTTGAGGCCTGACAAAAAATAATGAAGTATGACTCATAAAAGACCTAAAACAGACAACAGAAACTGCCTGTGACAGTGACCTGCTGTTGGATCAAACAGAAACACATTTCAAAGCAGCCCTCATCAATATGTTCACAGGTCAAAAGAAAGCGTGAGTAAAGAAGCCAAAGAATGTGTGATGGCAATGTCATATCAAATAGAAAATCTCTATAGAGAGATTTAAACATTACAAAACAGAACAAAATTCTGGCGTAAAAAAGTACAAGAAGTTAAATTTAAAAATTCACTGGACAGGCTCAACAGTAGATTTGAATTGGCAAAAGAATTAGCAAACTTGAAGGTAGATCAGTTGAGATTATATAGCTGAAGAACAGAGGGGAGAAATGAATGAAGACAAACTAACAGCACCTCAGAAAAATATTGGAACACCGTTAAGTGCACTATCATACACGTAACGAAAGTGCCAGGAGGACAGGAGAAAGAAAAGGAAGATGAAAAAATACTCAAAATAATGATGACTGCAAACTTCCCATATTTATTAGAAAACAATAAAATACATGTCCAGAAAGTTCTAGCGCATTTCCAGAAAGCACAAAGGATAAGAGCAAAGATACAAACAGACACAGCATAGAAAAATCCTTAAAGTCTAAACATGAAGGAAATCTTGAAAGCCAAAAGAGGAAAATGGCATATTATTTACAAGGAAACCCCAATAGGCTTAACAACTGACTTCTCCAAAGAAACAAGAGAGGCCAGTAGACAATAGGATAATATATTAAAAGAGCTCAAAGTAAAAAATAGTCAACCAAAAATTACGTATCCAGTAAAGCAATCTTTCAAAAACGAAGGTGAAGTAGAGTTTCCCAAACAAAAAATTGAAAGAATTTCTTACTAGCAGACCCTCCTTATAAGAAATACAAAAGGAAATTCTTCAGGCTGAAGATGATGACAGATAGTAATTCAAATTCACACAAAGAGCACCAATAAAGGTAATATTGTGTGATTATAAATGACAATTCAATACATATTTTTCTCTTTTCTTCTCTCAATTGATTTAAAAGCAATTGCATAAAATTATATCTATATACTAAGAGCAAGAGAGAAAATTGTTAGGCTTATAACATATAAAAATATAACACAAGTAAAATATATTTGCCAATAACAGCACAAAAGAAGTGAAGGGGAGCGAAGTTGTAATGGGCTAAGAAATGACTACAGATAATAAAGTAATAACTAGAAAGAAAAAGAGAGAGAAAGAAAAGAAGGAAGAGGAAGGGAAGGGAAGGGAAGGGAAATGGAAGAGAAGGGAAGGGAAAGGAAGGGAAGGAAAGAAAAAAAGAAAAAAATTGCCCATGCCTGCTTCATCGAAGTTAATAATGCCAGCGCTTATTTTTCTTAGCAGACAGCTGGCTAAGTTCCTGATGCCCCTCTTCTGCATGCTGAAGCCCTGAAACAACCCTGATGCTGTGGACAGTAAAACAGGAAGGATAAGCCTACTTGCTGCCAGGCCTTCCTAGAATCTCTTTGTCTCCCAGTTATGGCTTGCCCTATTTGCCCTACACTATCGGCCAAACACTAATTATGGGCTCCTGCCTCTACTTTCCGTGCCTAATGCTGCAGTTTAGAATCCTGTTTGGAGTCAGAAACCCTTCTCAAATTCCAACTGCTTGGCTAAGCCTCATTATTATTCTTAATATTTCCCTCTAGAAGCTAGACCTTGCTCCCTATAATTTAGTTGCCTTCTTCCTTTGCAGGGACCTGTTGAGAAGGGACCATTAAACCACTATAGTGTTACCACTTGCTTAGTGACAATTTTTGAATGTTGTCTACCATCTGCCCCCACATCTATGACCCCACCCTGCAACACACACACACACACACACACACACACACACACACACACACACACACTCAGTGTTGAATCTCCTTAGATACTAAAACCTGCAAGAAGCAAGCCAGGGTCTGCTTTGACCTTTCTGACATGTCCCTCAAGCCCTAGAGCTGCGGAATTTTCCCAGCCCCTGCTTATATGAACCTGTGGAGATGAGCATGGTTTTGTGACTTTGTTTCTGTTTTGCCTAAATATGCCTGAATTTTAACAGTGAATACATTAAACTGTTTTCTCAGTATTAATCTCAGAGCTTATGAACGTGAGCAGCTTATCAGCTTCTCTAGTAAGTAAATTTATAATTTTCTGTATTCTCACTCTCAAGATTTTGGTGATGTATTATTTTTGCTGGTCATAGGTGTGCTTGCTGCAAGCTACAGAGCTGTCCCCTTCCCTACCCCCTGCTCTATTTCCTGCCGAAAGCAAAGGAACAGATCTTATAATCTACCTTGGACAGAAATTCAGAACCAAGATGACAGAATCGAACTCAAAGTCAGAAGAAATACACTCTAATGAGAGTCTTGAAAAATTAATGAGCTTTAGTGTGAGGATTTTTTGATGTCTGTTTTTGCATAAGGGTTTAAAGTAAAAATATCGTGTGGGTGTGTGTTTAGTCATCTATGTTTTGTGTACTTAAGGTTCTAAGATAAATGGCTTCTGGTCATTAAATAATTATTGAGCTAACCTTTTGAAAAAAGACTGTGAGAAAATATTTCAAGGAAGTTTTACTTTTAGCAGATCATTTTATTTCCAAGTCTAATTTTGTATCTGAGCTACTTCAAGTCTATAGTCAGCGAAGTGACCAGTAAACTGGGAAGAAAACTAAGGTTCTAATCTGGCTTTTTCCAGAGGCAGGAAACCTAGAGCATTTAATAGCTCTCCATTCAGAGAGAGAAAGAGCTTTTCATTTCTAACATTCTATTAACTTATTTAATTTTATTATTATAGTTTCAGTTTTGAGAAATTAGATCACATATTTAAAATTCTATCCCTTCTGGGAGGGAAAGATAATGTTTTGGGTAATTTTACAGTATCATAGTAACTTTTTCAGAGGTAAAATACCCACGACCCACGACCTAACAGCCTTTTCTTAAATCTAAACACTAAGTGCTAATATGGGGAATGTCCTTTAATTCTATTGATAACAGTAGTTCAGTGTTTTGAAAATGACAAAGTACATGCCAATTTTTAGGGATCAAAATTAGGTTTATAATATTAGTTTATATAGGTTCTTTGGTCAAAAAAATAATAAAATCAACCTCCTGTTTCTAAGAGAGCTTTGGAAGTAGTCCATGTGTTATAAAAATCAAATACTCAAGTTTCCTCTGGGTGTATCTAGATTAATAAGCATTAGATTTGCTTTCTTTATTTTTATTTTTTTGGTTTTTCAAGTTTGAAGATGGTTGTGATTAAAACATACAATTGTATTATGAATTCACATTCATACTTAGTCATATAATTATTTTGTACACTGAACTTTCATCGCAGGCGCTAATTAGTAGCTACTAATTTCCTTTGTTAACTTGGATTCAAGCCCATAAATCTTGATGCATTTAACCTATATTCTTTCATTCACAGAATAAAAATAACAATATTTTATGACTTAACATGACTTGATAGTCATCACTAAACAATTACCGTGTCAGTAAATCAATAATAACTTGGTACAAGTATTGCAATTCTCAATTGAATAGACTGAGTGAAAGGTGTGATTTTCAAAAGACATGTTTTCTGCTAAAACTAACAGTAGTGTCAAATGTTTTAGAAATTTTTGTAATGCAGAAAATGAAACTGCGATGAATTCAACTAGAAATACCAAACTCATTTCAAATAGCTGGCTCATTCTTAAGAGTCACATTCGTCACTTTGCACTTTGCATTCTCCACATGAATACTGCAAAAGAAACACTTAACACGCCCTGATGAATATAACAATTATAACACAAAAGAGATCATTAATGCATCCGAACAGAAAAGTATGGTCTGTTAGCATCTAATTAGGTTTCTGCTGTAATTATCCTCCATTTGATAAATTTTCCTCATGTAAAAATGATAAAACAAATCATGGGCATTCACTTAGTTTAATTAGTTAGCAACAGTAAGACAAATTTAGTTTAATCTGTACTCTTTTATGTACTTTTTTCTAAAAATCTTAACTATAGAAAAGCTGAATATGTTAATGGTTTAAGTTTTTCACAATACCCACATCATAAAATCTTTCCTACACAACCTTACCTCCTATCCCAAACAAATTCAAACATTTTGCATGGTTATATGTATTGAAGCATTACAAAGGAGAGAGGGGATTAAGGAAGCATCGTATGACTGGATTTAGAGAATAAATGAAGGGGGGAAGAAAGGAAGAAGAAAAGGAGAAAGGAGGAAGAGAGGAGTGGGGAAAAGAACAGATACTGAGAAGGAAAGAAAGAAAAGAAAAGGAGAGTGGAGGAAAGGCGAAAGTAGGGGAGGAGAAGGGAGGAAAGGAGAGAAGATTTAAATAAAGAAAGGAGGCATCAGAAAAAAAGAGTTAATGAGATGACTGGAAGGGAGAGGATCAGGAACACAACGATTGTTTTGCATTCATATCACTCATTGGTGTCCAAGCCTGATTCTTAAAAATTATCTTTCTAGCTATCTTGATAGCTAACTAGCTAGCTACCTACTAACCTACTTAGCTACCTACTTACCTACCTACCTACCTGGCAGTGGAAGCTGTTTTGTTAAATCATCTTTCTATCTCTGGGGAAAAAAAAAAACACATGACAGAGGACTAAAATTCTGCCTATAATTCTCCAAAAGAAAAAATTCTTCAAGTTCCCTAACAATTTGTTCTCTTCCTTCTGTAACCAAGAAAGCTCTGGACTATCCAACCGGACTGATTCAGTCTTATATCCCAGGATCAGAAGTTCTTGCTGCCTCCTGGAAAATGTGGACTTTGATCCCCAAGGGGATTGCGCGAGGGAAGAAGCAAACTTCACTTTGGTGCTGAAAAGCAACATAATGTGTATGCTTGATTTGGGATGGTCGGGACACCTACTCCATCTGGACATGCTGGAGAGAATGAAAAATGAGATCAATTCAGGAAACAATGCATCTGTATTAGTCTGTTCTCACACCTCTATAACGAACTACCTAAGATTGGGTAATTTATGAAGAAAAGAGGTTTAATTGACTCATAGTTCCACATGCTTAACAGGAAGTATGACTGGGAGTCCTCAGGAAACTTACAATCATGGCAGAAGGGCAAAGGGGAAGCAAGCACCTTTTTCACATGGTGGCAGGAGAGAGAAAGATCAAAGGGGGAGGTGCCACACACTTTTAAACCACCAGATCTTGGAAGAACTCACTCACTATCATGAGAACAACAAGGGGGAAATCCACTTTCATTATCCAAGTACCTGCCACCAAGTCCCTCCACGAACATTGAGAATTACAATAGGATATGAGATTTGGGTAAGGACACAGAGCCAAACCATATCAGTATCCAGTTGGATTTCCTTCCAACTTGTTTGTAATATGGAAAAAAAGGTCAATCTTCCTCATTAATAATTTTTAATAATTTATTATCAGCTAAGTTTATATGCTATTTCGATTGTCTTTTTAAAATCTGCTTGGAAAGGCTATGCTAAATGAGTTCCTCCCAAATATTTATGTATAATGATCCTGAGATATTTCAAATGCATATCTACATTAAAATGTTGTTTCAATACATAAATGGAATTTTGATTTGTACCTCTAAAATCCATTCAACAGTAATTCAATTTTGATTATAGATCTGAGGTGTAAAGAAAATAGTGGCTCTAAAATCTCTTCTACTATCAAAATTAATGTTTAGTAAAATAAATACCTGATAAACGATCCAGGATTCATGCTGAGATACATTGATTGAACTAAAACATAAAAAGTATGATGCACACCATTGATTCAAGTTTTCAAGAAGGAGAAAACATTTCGGAACTGCTATCTAATTTTACTAGAGCTTATATTTATCTGGGAAGCATTGATCTGGCTATAACAGTCTTTGAACTATTGAATTCCGAATTCTTGGTAAATAGCTGTTGCTCTGGGTCTCCTGACTTCCTGGTTACTCTGTCCACTCTTTCAAAATCTTTGTGCTATCTAGAAAATAAAGCATTAATGTTGGGACATGCTGTGTCTTCCAGTATCTGTTCCAATAACTTGGAACATCCATCCTAAATTGTTGGTACCTAGACCATAATGGTATCAAATATGTTTCAATATAACCCTTGAATAGAATATGTATTTCAGTTTCACCAACATGAGAGAATGTGTTTTCAGGGATGAATGGGGTTATCGAATAACTATAGGTTTTTGAGTATTTGTTGGTGGGTTATTTTTAAACTGCAAGTTTTTTTATACCTTTCTTTTCTTTGGCAAGGCCCAGCCTATCTCATTCAGTCTCTAGGCATCATTAAAGTTTGTTCTACAGACACAGGTGCCAAAATAGTGACTCAACTTCCATTGCCTCCATTGGCCTCCTTTTCTCTGGTGATGTAGGCAAATCAGGGCATTTTGTCTTCTTTCTTCCCATGGTCTTTTCCACCTCCCTCAGTAAAAGAAGAAGGATGTATAATGTGTAAGCTGGTCCTCCTCTAACCAGCACAGCAGTTCTTTAAATAGATTAATGAACAGAGAGGCTGAGGATCCCAGGATTTTCCTGTACAAATTTTGGATGTAAATTATTCATTTAGTTTCCTGGGGCAAACTTCCTTTGGATCTGGGTTGAAGGTACCACAACTAGCAGAGAGCGACCCTTCTCACTAATAATTCCGTTCACAGCTCTAACATTCAATAGCTTTACTCTCCCCTTTTCATGTTGAATCCCCTGAAAGTAAGACCACTGTTGAGAAAAACCACTCTGCTCTAGAGCCTCATCCCAAAGCTTCATTTCAGTTTAATGTGCTCAGACATCATACATCTTCTAGGAAGTAAATAAAGCCTTTGAGTGCACCACCCACCACCTAGGCCTGAGATGATGCCCAGGAGATGAAAAACCAACTCCATCTCCACCACAGACACACAGTGGGGCTGGCTACAAGCATGTACCTCCTTGTCCTGATCTTTCTTGTTGAATTGAGTATCTTCAGTTTAGTTCTTATCCATAATTGTTTCATCCTAGTCAAAAACATATTCAAAATAATTGCATGAGTTTATATTTTACATTAAAAAGTACAGAAGTGCTGAATAAAATAGCACCATCTCTTCTTTCTGCATTTTGTGAAAAGAAAAAATATTTTGCTGATATAAATTATCCTCATTTCAAATTAGTTACTTTGTTGTCTCCCTCTTCGCTGAGTTAAAAGGGCTTCAGGTGAGAAGTGATGGAACATTGATGTGTCATATGAAACTTTCCCTTTTCCACTCAGCACTAAGGAAAATATTTGCCTTCTACCTAACAGGTCTTTTCTTTAAAACTTGCTGAACTTGTTTTTTAACTTAGTAACTTCAGTGTGAACCATAACAGGGATGTTTTAGATTTTCATCTCTTTCATGTCTAGGAAAAAAGAAAGAAAAAAAAGTTCCCAAGCTAACAGGCTAAATAAGGAGAATGAAGAAAAGATTGTTAGTTCACAAAATGATCATTTAAAACTATCATTGGCTTATTAAATTATTGCTTTCCAATAAATACCAACCAAAAATCACTATCACAGACATAATATATATAAACTGCCAATATAATTTCACTTTTTTTAACAACAATGTGTAAAGAACAAATAGAAACGATCATTCATCATTAACAGATACATAGTGCTTTTAAATTTTAACGGTAATATTTGTTCATTATGCTAACTCAAACTGAAGCGTATGGCAAATCCAAGTTTTTTGTGCTCTAAAAACATTTCAATTCTACCTGAAAATACCCTTCTGTAAATCCACCCATGCAGTTAAAAAAAAAATTGGTAAGACGTAAAAGTCTACACAGTTCAGCATAAGAATATTATAAACTGTTTCATGTACTCAGCAAAATTATGCAATTGAAGCTAAATAAATAGTCATCGAATTACTACCCAGGAAAGTCAGCAGCTGCTTCTATTTAAGGCTTTCATATACGTCTTTGCTGTTCCCTCCCTGCTCCCGCAAATTAACCCAGGATTAATTTCAAGAGCTCTTTCTCCCTGTAAGGCACTGGGAGAGGATGGAATGGGGAGCAGCTGCATGTTCTGAGCCATTTTATCCCTTCCAGCTATTTCCCTTGCTTTTCTTTCCACAGTCTCTCCCTTCCCTTGTACAATCTCAATTAGTTCCCACGCTTTAAAATACATTTTACTATATGTCCTGGTGATTCCTGAACACATGTCTCTAGCCTGGAATCCCTCTACTGGGAACTTGAGACTCTGTATCCAACCAACTGTAGGAGATCTCAAGCTGAATGTGTACAAGATGAAGCTTTCCTGGCTGGAATATCACACAACTTTTCAGTAAGTCAGGAATAGCATCACCTTTCATTCAAACCATTCTTTCAACCAGAAACCTAGATTTTATCCCTGATTCCTCTTTACTTATTTCTATACTGTGTTCACGCTAGTGGAAAATTCTATCAATTCTGCTACAAAACATGCCGCAAATCCATTTCATTCTCTGTCTCCATTGCCACCAGCCTAGTCAAGAAAACTGCCTCCCATCACTGGACTACTTCCACAGCCTTTGCTGCATCCATATCTGCTCTGATTAGTTCATTCTCCATAAAAATATACAGCAATATTTATAAAATACAAATAAAATCAAATAATGTATGTACTTAAACAGTGAAGCATCTTTTCACTGTATTTAGAATAAATTGCAACTGCTCACCATGGTTCACCCTGCATGAAATTGTCCCTATATGTACCTCTAACATCTTCCCATCAATCACTATACTAGAACCTCACTGGTTTATGCTTGATTTCTCAACTGTATCAATCTCTTTTCTGCCCTGGGTTTTTGATATGCTGTGCTTTTTGCCTGAAATACTCTAGCCCCTGACCTTCTCATGACTATTTCCTTCTAATTTTCAAAGCTTCCTTCAAGATATCATGCACACTGACCTTACCTAAAGCAGGTCCCATTCCACAGCTATTGTTTACTTCATCTCTTATTTTTTTTTCCAGTAAACAACTTTTACTTATTTTACATGTACTATCTCATTTAATCCTCCTAAGTAGCATGTGCAATAGATATTATTGACCTCATTTGACAGGTAAGAAAAGTGAGGTTCCTGATGGTGAAAAATTTGCCCAATGTTGCATTCCAATAAACAATAGAGCTGGAAATGTAAAACAGTTGAACCAGCTCAGAAGTTAAAAAATCTACCTCATTTCAGATAACTAGAAAATGGATCTGGCTAGTAGTTCTAGTTTAGAGTTTTGAGTTCTTTTTACTGAAGTACGCTGCTGCCCTAATTCTAAAGGAATAGTGGCTAAATACTTTTCATGTCCTCCAACTTAAAATGGACCAGAACCCCCCCTCCCCCCACACACACGTTTTCCATATATTGTAGACACTATCAAAATGATAAGAGATTATGGGAGGGGGAGAGCAGGAGAGAGGTAATATGATAAGTAACTTTATTGTCTCGTCCACAATTTTCTGTACTTTTCAAAATTTACTACTAAAAACATACCCTGTCATAATTAGAAAACCACAATAAAATGTTAAATAGGTCATAATTAAATAATTAAATAAAGTAAGTTAAATGGAAACATCTGATCCTTTTATGTTAATTTTATGACTGGTTCTTCATTGTTTTCATACTTTTTATTAATTTATTGGATTCTTCAACTAATTTTACAGATTGTGTTATGAGAATTAGTCAAAGGGCTCCATACAACTGAGATTAGAAACTATAATCTTCTAAGACTTTGCTTCCTCTGTATATTTTCCTGAGCCAATCCATCATCAACATTTTTTATTAATTCTAAAGACACCCTAAGTAATATTTATATTCAAATTGTATATTCATTATACCTGAAATTAATTATAAGGAATGGTACATTATTTACACAAGTGACAAATGCTTCTCAGAGATATTCGATTTTTTCTATAGTTGTGACTATTCTCTAGAGTTCCATTTATAACCTATACTCAGTCTAAAATTGCTGCACCATAAATCCAGCTTCTTACTGACAACTCACTGGCATTTCTACAACAATAGACCTAAAAAAAACTCTTTACAGCCCCAAGCTAAATTAAGTGCCCCCAGTGATGCTCCCATAACACCCTATGTAAACTTCTTTCAGCATGCAGATTGTATATCACAGTTACTTGTTTGTATAGTCCTCACTAGATGATAATCTTCTTAAAGGCAGTCCTGTTGTTCATCTCCTTAGTATCTAGCAATGTCTATAGTTGGACGTAAAAAAATGACTTCTTTAAAATAATATAATAAAGACTACTAGTCTTTCCTCAATCAACATCTGCATCATAAGAAGTATAAAGTTAGTCAATCAATATATGTTTTATCCCTAAAAGATTCAGTTAACTGTAGGCCGGATTGGGAAAAGTTCAATGGAACAGTTGATCAGCTGGAAATTTTTGACTTTTGGTACACCAAACAGAAGATATCCACAAAGTGTATTTGGGATGATGGTCAAGTGTTTGATTTCAGTGTTCTTTTACTGCATGGAATTTGTGTCAGTTTTCTTCTGTCATTCATTAGATTCTATCTCTGTTATTCCATTTAAAAGGTGTGTTTAGATGTACAAAGACTTCATTGAAAAATAGTGAATTTCAGTAAGGCTGTAAGTGCAGGAGATATCTTTCCACCTTTATATAGCTCTTAAAAAAAAAAAATTCACCCTTTTTGCAACCAGATCTTGTCAGCATCTTTGATCTCTTTCTCTATCTCTCTCTTTCTCTCTCTCCTCTCTCTCTCTCTGTCTTCCAGGTCATCCTATTTGATTCTTTGAATGTTGTTTAGAGTTGGGGTCTGATATAAAATGTCACTTTCAGAATTTCATCAACCACGACAGTAAGTAGAAGATAATGTTTTTAGAGTTTCCAGAGAGGAGATTCAAAGTCTGATGCTTTGCCTCAAATAGTCATAAGGACCAGGGGGCACAAGCATCCCTGGCTATATGAACAAAAGAAACACTCGAAAATATGGCTGGTGAAAGAAGGAGATCCTAAGGAATTAAACAGACAGCCCAAAATCTATATAGACAATTGTGTTGCTTAGGGGTGTAAGATGTGCAATCTCTGGGAGATTGCATGAGGCCAGAACTTCAACTCTATGACTTAGAGTTCTGGCAGGGTATTATTTACATTACGTAGACCATTGGCTAACTTTGCAGAAGGGTCTTTGGAGCCTCCATTTGGTTGCCAGCCATGATTCACTGCAGCAGCATGCTGTCAAGGCAGCTAGTCTTTCATCCACACACACGCATGCTGACCCTTCTGCAGAAACTTACACTTTCTCACCTAACAACACAAACAACCTTATTTTCACACTACCATTAAGAATCACATCTATTATTTATAGGTCATTATGTAACAATTCTTTTCATATAATACTTCTAAGCCTCACCACAACCCTATAGAGTAAGTATTATCATCCCCAATTAGAAAAGTAAGAGGTTACATATCTTGCCCAAGTTCTCAAATCTAGTACAAGGTTGAACTGGGATTCAAACCAAAGTCTGCCTGTTTCCCCAATCCCCTTGTCACTGATAACTAGTGATCTATTCAGTCATCACAATAAATCCTGGAGAAGGGACAAAAGCCATTTTGAAGTGCAAACTCATGAAAAATCATTAAGTAAATTATATTATTGAAGTTACAATCCTGTCTTCATTATTACTAGAACTGACTTGCTTATCATAAGAACCTATGATTATCACTTAAAGTGTGTGCTTTAATCTAGATGATGTGTTGTATTTTTAAATATTCAGTTATTTAAAAGATAATGTATTTTAATGAGGCAGTAAACAAGTTATATTAATTTTTTTTGAGACAGAGTTTTGCTCTTGTTGCCCAGGCTAGAGTGCGGGGGTGCGATCTCAGCTCACCGCAACCTCCGCCTCCGGGGTTCAAGTGATTCTCCTGTCTCAGTCTCCTGAGTAGCTGGGATTACAGGCATGTGCCACCATGCCCGGCTAATTTTGCATTTTTAGGAGAGACAGGGTTTCTCCATGTTGGCCAGGTTTGTCTTGAACTTCCAACTTCAGAAGGTCTGTCCACCTTGGCCTCCCAAAGTGCTGGGGTTATAGTTGTGAGCCATCGCACCTGGCCACAAATTATATTAATTCTAAAATGGAAGGAATTGCTAATAATGCTGTCAGAATGTGGTATGTTAAAGGTCAGTTGTCTGTCTCCCTAGTCATCCTGGGTTAGCATTATCTTGATGAATTCCCATGGTATGATCTAGAAACCTACCTCAATTTTTTAATATCAGAAACTTGATTTGTCTATATGCTAAAAGTGATTCCTATTAAATGAGAGTTTTGTTTCTAGCAGACTAATTTTTATTCGTAAAAAATTATTAACAGACTATGTTAGTTTCTTTAAATATTCAATTTATTCATGTCATAATTAAAAATGATTACTTCTTTTTATGGTTTTCAGTTCATTTTATAAGCCTCATTACTCCATTTACAAAGCTAGCAAATATTCAATCACTTTAAAGGAAGCCTTTAGTAACTATCTAGAACCAGTTATAAACCTTGTTAATTAAACTCCTTTTAACATTTTAAACTACATTAATACCTTTATATACTCAATTTCTTTCCACACATACATACATTTATCTAATAAACTTTCTCAAGTATTAAGTAATACTCAATTTCTTTCTATACATACATACTTTTATCTAATAAACTTTCTCAAGTATTAAGTAACACTTACAAAATTAATAAACAAAACTCTTAAATGGTTTATTTTAGTTTTCCTTAAATAATCAAATATCACATCTATACTTAATTGTATTCAGTCTATACACACATTTCTAAATCAACTCTCAATTAGACATTTTAAAATGGTGTTACAAGCTTGATCTGTTATTCTAACAGATTAGAGTCTTTAATACATTATGGATGCTTATTACAGCAAATACATGCATGTTAATTAATGTAAAAATAATAATATTACATTGTGGTTGCCTTAAACATATCTACTATTAATTCTAAATCTCCCCAGATATAAAAAATGCTTTTCCACAAAGGAAACACACCATCTCACATTTTGGGGGTTATATCCCTACGTAATTTTTGGAACTGCATTCTCAGTTTTTCAATGATCAGAGAATAGTTGAGGAACAAGACTTAATCCTGTCTCTGATATGGATGGAACATATCGACTTCTATAAATTATAACACACTGTTAATAAGGACTTCAAAAATGAAAGAGAAACATTTCGTGTGACTCATGTTCATTAGAAATGAGTTATATTATTATCTAATTTTCAAGTCAGGTTAGAATCTGTAACTTCCACCTAGGTGGCCATATCTCTTAACTGTATTTTGCTTTCCTTAGTTCTTAAGGTAAGTAAATGTATTCACACCTAGGGGTAAAGACATCTGAGTATAAGGCAATCCTTCATTTTCTCACTTTAATCATATCACACAACTCTTCCTAATATTAAAGGCATATTGGATTGTAATCTGAACTCTCTTGGAGTTTTGTCTATTTTGATCATAAATTTCAAGATCATTCAAGTGAGTGATGGATCTCTAAAGGGCAGATGCATATTAACCAGACTCACAAAAGAAAAGTATCAAAACAAAATGCCAATGTATTCATTTATCGGGAGAACTATAACTGCTAAGGAGGACAGGCACTTAAAAATATTTTGATGTACACAAGATTTTCCTATAAACAAGCCTCAAAAAGTGGCAAGTTATTATCTGAAGGCTGCCTGGTGAGTATGGAATCAGAATAAGAGAAGTTATGTATATTATTTGGATAATTAAGGATCTCAGCATTAAATAATCTGATATATCTGCCAGAGTTTGGAGGACCCTAATAGACAGCAGCCCTTCCTTCCCTGCCAAATTTGGTACCAACTAAAAGGCAAATATAGCATTAAACAGATGGAGCTCAAAGTGTCAGCTTTATTACTGATTAAGGCTAAGTTAGAGACACAGCTTTAACAATGCAACTAAATGAACTTGAAAATATTTCTTTAATAGATTAGATTACTAACCTTGTTATGATACAACTGTTCAATCCCGGTTACATCCCTAGCCATGCCCCTGACCACAGGACGGTAGAGGACCAAAATGCTGTAGCATCCCACCTGTGCTAAGAGGCTGCTTTCTGGAGGGGGATGGCGAGAGAGAGAGAGAGGAGAGAGAGAGAGAGAAGAGAGAAGAGAGAAGAGAGAAGAGAGAAGAGAGAAGAGAGAAACAGATAATATGAGACAGAGAGAGCAAAAAATGTCATTTTTCTTTCACAAATTTCACTTGTTAGATAAGACATTTATTCTCCTGTGGGAAGGATTAAGAGTTCGGACTATTTCTCTTAGGGAATCCTTTCACATAAGGAATGAAGAATAAATGCCTAAGTCCCAGCGACATTCATTTTTACATAAAGGATATTTATGCCAAAGGGTCAGAAAAGAGTTGTGCATCTGGATCAGAAGTGCTTCTGCCTACAATGGAGTCAGGATGGGACCGCCGTTTTACGCCTCTGTGATTCTCAACTTTCCATGCTTCTATTGCAGTCCAATCCCTTTTCTCTTTGCAGTTTTTTAAAGTTCTGTTAATACATTAATCCAGATTGATGTCAAGTTTTGTGAGCTTGGAAGCTATCTGGCCTCTCTAAACAGTCTTTGTATGACTCTGCTTGGATCCATTATCTATATATCAATCTAAATTCCTTCAATTCCAGATTCACGAAGGATGCTCCCCATAACTCCGCCAAAAAAACTCATACTTAGTACTTCTATTATAAGTACTAAAAGTTGTAATATAGAGAATAATATGTCTGGAGAGAGTGAAAATGTGATCGACTACTGATCACCCAAGAGCTAATTATCTCGTTTGTACTCTAAGCATGCGTCTTAGTTCTTTCCTACCTCCTCCTTCTGTGCACATGTTAATCAGTTATTTTTAGACTGTGTTTCTACCATGAAGGAGAATTCATGAAGTATTTTACATGTTTCTTACTAGAATGACTTTTAAAAGGTATCTTTCGTATAATTTATCTATGTTATTTCTGTTCCTAATAACAGAAACCCCAAGTGTTGTATTTATTGAACTCCTGTTGATACACAGAATTCCATAGCATGGGTTTAATTCTTGAATGGTTTCTATCCCTTGCTTTACTAGCAATTCTTTGAAAAGGAAACAAGGAAAATAGCTTTAAAAATTGGGATAACAAGAGATGCGATCTGTGTTCTCATTTCCATTCAACAACAATTTACTTATGACATTTGAACCCACTATGAGATCCTAATGTTATAATAACAAAAATGAAGGTTTTATATAACATCGTGTCTCCCAAATGAAGTTCCACTGAACACTAGTTCTAAGGATTAAAATATGTTACATAAAAAGAACTTCATGATCAAATAAGTTTGGGGAAGTGGCAATTAGACAAACTATTTTTTTTACAAGACTTAACAGCAACTTTAACATTCCACTAAAAACACTATATTTCGGCCGGGCGCGGTGGCTCAAGCCTGTAATCCCAGCACTTTGGGAGGCCGAGACGGGTGGATCACAAGGTCAGGAGATCGAGATCATCCTGGCTAACACGGTGAAACCCCGTCTCTACTAAAAAATACAAAAAACTAGCCGGGCGAGGTGGCGGATGCCTGTAGTCCCAGCTACTTGTGAGGCTGAGGCTGGAGAATGGCGTAAACCCGGGAGGCGGAGCTTGCAGTGAGCTGAGATCCCGCTACTGCACTCCCACTCCAGCCTGGGCGACCCAGCAAGACTCCATCTCAAAAAAAAAAAAAAAAAAAAAACCACTGTATTTCATCTACCCTGACTTCCTTTTAATTGTATGATGAAGAGTTAATTTATGTTCCATTAATAAATGAAAAATACTGCTAACTAAAATATGGCACTGGAGCCAGGTACCTTGGGATGCACCTGTAGCTCCAACAACTTGGGAAGAAAAGGCAGCAGGATTATGTGAGTCCAGTAGTTTGAGGCCAACCTGGGCAACATAGCAAGGTGCCATCTCTTAAAATAAAACTGACACTGTTATGCAATGACCTTCTTAAAGATAAGGATTTCTTAAGTCTCAGTATTTTTATTTTATGCTTACTAAAAGCACCTCCTTAGACTTATTTAGACAAATATTTCAATTACATATCTTTCTTGTATTTACATGAAAAGGAAAATAAACCATATAAGACATTCCCAACACAATTAACCTTTGAACAACATCTTTCAAAGTCAAAAAATCTGTGTATTACTTTTGACTTCTCAAAAACTTAAGTACTAACAGCCTACTGTTGACTGGAGGCCTTACTGATAACACAAACAGTAAATTAACACATATTTTGTATGTTATATGTATTATATAATATACTTACAATACAGTAAGCTAGAGAAAAAAATGTTAAGAAAATCATAAGGAAGAAAGCATATATTTCTATTCATTGAGTGGAAGTGGATTATCAAGAGATCTTCATCCTTATCATTTTCAAATTGAGTTGGGTGAGAAGGAAGAGGAAGGCTTGGTCTTGCACAGGAGTGGCAGAGGCAGAAGAGATGGAGGAGATGGAAGAGAGATAGGAAAGGCAGGCACACTTAGAATAATTTTACGGAAACACATTTTCATTCTTGTCTGACTTTTTTGCTTTTTCATTTCTTTAAATATATTTCTATACGGTACCAGTCCTTCTTCCACCATTTGCTTTAGTTTCAGTGCCCACATCATAGAAGGGCCCATGTCATAAAAAGAAGTCAAGGCTATCTTGAATCACTGAAACTTCACCAAGATTGTCTAATGTTAATTCGTTTTCTAGCATGGTTTCTTCTACAATTTCTTCCTCGTCATCTGGCACTGGTTTAGAAACACTTATCTCCATCAAGTCATCTTCTGTTAACTCCTCTGGTGTGGTGTCTATTAGCTCTTGAATTTTTCCAAGATCTGTATCTTAAAACCTTGTACCTCTCACCTTTTTTCCCCATATCCACAATATCTTTCATGATTTCTTTAATTTGATCTGTCATAAATCTTATGAAGTCATGCACAACATCTAGACACAGTTTCCTCCAGCAGGAACTTATGGTTTGGGGCTTGATGGCTTTCACAGCTTTCTCTGTAATGATGATGGCATCCTCAGTGGTGCAATCCTTCCAGATGTTCAAGATGTTCTCTTTATTGGAGTCTCTTCCATAGCACTGACAATCCTTTCCATAGAATAGCCCTTGTAATGGGCCTTAAAGGTGCTTATGACTCTCTAATCTGGACTAAGGATAAATTATATGTGTTTGGGGACAAGTACATCATGTTGATGCCTTCAGCGTTTAACTCATGGATTTCTTGGTTACCAGGGTTATTGTCCAATATCATAAGAACTTTAAAAGGCACTCCCTTACTGGCAAGGTACTTCCTGATTTCAGGGGCAAAGCATTGGTGAAACCAATCCAGAAAAAAAGATTCTCATTGTCCAGGCCTTCTTGTTGTACAACCAAAGGACTGGCAACTGGTGTTTATCTTTTCTCTTCAAGCTCAGGGGTTAGCAGCTTTATATATAAAAGTAGTCTGGATTATAAACTTGACTGCCTTTGTGCAAAACAGTAGAGTTGGTCTGTTCCTGCCTTAAATCTTGGTGCTCATTTCACTTTCTTACTAATAAATATCCTTAGTGACACTTTTCTTTTTCTAGGATAGGGCACTTTCATCTTCATTAAAAACTCTTCAGGCAGATATATTTTCCCTTCAATCATTTTCTTAATAGTGTCTGGAAACTCATCTGTTGCCTCTTGGTCAGGAGAAGCTTCTTCTGTTATCTTGACATTTTAAAGCCAAACCTAAACCTTTTACTAAAAGTGTCAAACCATCCTTTGCTGGCACTAAATTCTCCAGCTTTAGATCTTTCACCTTCTTTTTGCTTCAAGTTGTCATAAAATGACTTTGCTTTTTCTCAAATCATATTAGTCTATAGGTATGCCTTTCCTATAGAAGTCCTGCACCCACATAAAGGCTGCATTTTCAATGCAAGATAAAAAGGTGTTTTGCAAAAAAAATGCATCATTTTTGTGTCTGCTGACATAGCTGCAGTGACCACTTTGTGAATTTCTGTTTCTTTTGTTTACAGTGTTCCTTACAGTGGATTTGTTTATCTTGAAATAGCAAGAAACGGCATCTGCAGACCTCAATCTAAAGTACCTATCAAGCAATTCAATGTTTTTTGTAATGTCATCATTTTTTCTTTTTCTGGGGAGCACTTCCAGCATCACTAGCAGCA
Organism: Piliocolobus tephrosceles; assembly: GCF_002776525.5. NCBI lineage: Eukaryota > Metazoa > Chordata > Mammalia > Primates > Cercopithecidae > Piliocolobus > Piliocolobus tephrosceles. The sequence goes on from NW_022324309.1 coordinate 268,071, forward strand.
CTTAATATGGGTCCCAAGATGTCATTCAAGATTTACAATATTGCACAAAACATGATGAAAAATACACAAGAACTGTGAGGGACAATTTTTTAATGTGATGTGCAGTTTGTTGGAGAGATGAATGGCTCATATGGAGATGATTAGCATCGCATGGCATTTTAAGCAGATACTACCAAAACTGGAGCTCACTGCCATAGCAACAGGAGATGGCTATGAAATTATTACAACATTACAGTATGCCTACAGTTAATTTTATGCAATTTTGATTTAATACTGCATCTTTACTTTTTTTTTTTTCATTTCTCTTGACTGCAAATGGTACAATGTATGTATGATCTGTAAGGGATGTGTGTAAGTTTTGATAAATTTTAACTATTTATAATAGAGCTGTGCATATTTTATGGTAGTACATAATAAAATATATACTTGCATATACGTGTATTTGATGCATTTATGACATACCTAACTTTTTCTGAATTTTTTTCTAGATTGCTAGGCTAAACAGTTTGCGTATTTTTTACAAATTGTTACAAACCTCCAAAAATTTTCCAATATGTTTATTACAAAATATGCAAATAAGTAGACCCCTGTAGTTCAAATTCATGTTGTTCAAGGGTCAACTATAGTGTTTTACACTCAAAGTTTAACTACACTAGGTCACTTTTTGGCCCAGTGTCATTGATACTCATGTTGTTCCACATATAATGTCCTCTGTTCCATCAACAGCATCAAGGCTGAAACGTTTCTAAGGAAGGACCTAAGATTTTCTTCCAAGTCAATGACATTTCTCTCTTAGTTTTGATGATGTCATATGATATGGTTTCGCTGTGTCTCCACCAAAATCTCATCTTGAAATCCCACATGTTGTGGGAGGTATCCGATGGGAGGTAAATGAATCATGGTGGCATGTCTTTCCTGTGCTGTTCTCATGATAGTGAATGTCTCACATGACCTGATGGTTTTAAAAAGGAGAGTTTCCCTGCATAAGCTCTCTTCTCTTGTCTGCCACTGTATGAGACATGCCTTTCATCTTCTGCCATGATTGTGAGGCCTTTCCAGCCATGTGGAACTTTAAGTCCATTAAACCTCTTTCTTTCTTTTGTAAATTGCCCAGTCTCGGATATGTCTTTATTGGCAGCATGAAAATTAACTAATACAGTAACTTGGTAATGAGAGTGGGGTGCTGCTGAAAAGATACCCAAAAATGTGGAAGCAACTTTGGAACTAAGTAACAAGCAGAGGCTGGAACAGTTTGGAGGGCTCAAAATAAGAGAGGAAAATGTGGGAAATTTTGGAACTTCCTAGGGACTTGTTGAATGGCTTTGCCCAAAATGCTGATAAGATATGGACAATAAAGTCCAGGCTGAGGTGGTCTTGGATGGAAATGGGGAACTTGTTGGGAATTAGAACAAAGGTGACTCTTGTTGTGTTTTTGCAAAGAGACTGCTGGCATTTTGTCCCTGCTCTAGAGATCTGTGGAACTTTGAACTTGAGAGAGTTGATTTCAGGTATCTGGTGGAAAAAAATTTCTAAGCAGCAAAGCATTCTAGAGGTGACTTGGGTGCTATTAAAGGCATTCAGTTTTATAAGGGAAACAGCACAAAAGTTTGGAAAATTTGCAGCCTAAAAATGTAATAGAAAATAAAATTCTATTTGCTTAGGAGAAATTCAAACCAGCTGCAGAAATTTGCATAAGTAACAAGGAGCCAAATGTTAATCCCCAAGACAATGGGAAAAATGTCTCCAGGGCATGTCAGAGGTCTTCACAGCAGACCCTCCAATCACTGGTCTGAAGGCCTCGGAGGACAAAATGATTTTGTGGGCTGGGTCCAGGGTTCCCATGCTGTGTGCAGCCTAGTGTCTTGGTGCCCTGTGTCCCAGCAGCTCCAGCCATAGTTGAAAGAGGCCAACATAGAGTTCAGGCTATGGCTTCAGAGGGTGCAAGCCCCAGGCCTTGGAAGCTTCCATATGGTGTTGTACCTGCCAGAAGTCAAGAACTGGGGTTTGGGAACCTCTGCCTAGATTTCAGAGGATGTATGGAAATGCCTAGATTCCCAGGCAGAAGTTTGCTGCAGAGGTGGGGCTTTCATGGAGAACCTCTGCTAGGGCAGTGCAAAAAGGAAATGTATGGTCAGAGCCCCCACACAGAGCCCCTATTGGGGCACTGCTTAATGGAGCTGTGGGAAGAGGGCCACTGTCCTCCAGACCCCAGAATGGTAGACCAACTGACAGCTTGCACTATGTGCCTGGAAAAGCTGCAGATGCTCAACACCACCCCATGAAAGCAGATGGGAAGGAGGCTGTACCCTGCAAAGCCACAAGGGGGTAGCTGCTCAAGACCATGGGAACCCACCTCTTGCATCAGCATGACCTGGGTGTGAGACATGAGGTCAAAGGAGATCACTTTGGAGCTTTAAGATTTGACTGCTTCACTGAATTTCAGATTTGTATGGGGCCTGTAGCCCCTTCATTTTGGCCAATTTCTCCCATTTTGAATGGTTGTATTTACCCAATGCCTATACCCCCATTGTATCTAGGAAGTAATTAACTTGCTTTTAATTTTACAGGCTCATAGGCAGAGGGACTTGCCTTGTCTCAGATAAGACTTTAGACTGTGGACTTCTGAGTTAATGCCAAATGAATTAAGACTTTGGGGGACAGTTTGGAAGGCAGGATTGGTTTTGAAATGTGATGATATGAGACTTGGGAGGGACCAAAGACAAATGATATGGTTTGGCTATGTTCTCACCTTGGATTCCCATGTGTTGTGGGAGGGACCTGGTGGGAGGTAATTGAATCATGGGAGCAGTTCTCTCCCATAATCTTCTTGTGATAGTGAATGTCTCATGAAGTCTGATGGTTTAAAAAGGGGAGTTTCCCTGCACAAGCTCTCCTCTCTTGTCTGCCGCCATGTGAGATGTGACTTTCACCTTCTGCCATGATTGTGAGGCATCTCCAGTTCTTTGAACTGTAAGTCTACTAAATCTCTTTCTTTTGTAACTTGTCCCATCTCAGGTATTATTTTTATTGGCAGCATGAAAACAGACTAATACAGCCTAATTTTAATTTTACCAAATATGTCAAAGACATGTTTTCATACAGCAATCAGGAGTCATATTCCTTCTCCCAAATGGTCTTTGAGTGGTTCATTGACTGACACACTCATGGGTTTGAGTTGTCACTAATGCCAGCAGGAATGACAAGCAGGTTCAAGTATGTGTAGGTAATGAAAAGTAAGACCCGACTGCCACTCAGCCAACATCAGAAGATGCCACTGATTGAAATTTAATGGCACTACAAATGAAAAAATATGTGTCCTAGAATTGATAAAATATGATGTGTACTAAGTACCTACTCTTTACCAGGTATTGTCCTGCATGACAGGGGAGCACAAAAATGAGCAAGCCAAAGTCCTTGCCCTTAGAGAATTTAAAGCAGCTCCCAAGTATATTTAACCATTGAATACTTTTGCATAGAGTTACTATGTTTCATAGAAGACACTACAAGAAATATTGGTAGAGGGTTTTAGAGTTTACAAAAGCCTTTCTCTAATGTACTTTCATCTATAAATAGAACAATGATAAAAAATTTGGAAAGTACAGAAAAAAGTAGAAAGAAAAATCACCCACAGTCTAAACCTAGAGACAATTCCTATTAAGATTTGGTGTATTTATCTTCAGTCTTTCTCTGCTACCCACCCCCCACCCCCAACCAAAATGTGTCTGGACATAGCTTAAATATATCAAATAAGTGTTATAAATTGGTTCTTAGTTTTTTAAATAGAAAAATGGTTTGGAATCTCTAATACATGCCTGAAGGTTTATGGAAGGGAGTTAATGATAATCTATAGCGTATTTTTAAAATCTTTCAGTGTCAATATTTAAGACTATTGGGTTCCAATTTAAAATGAGATAACACAGGTATTTAATTTTGTTAACCTCCTTACACTTCACTAAAATTAAAGGAAAGAAATTTTTAAAAAATTAAATCCACAAAAAGGGAAAGAACAGAAAAATACACACCTGGAAATAAAATAACAATCAGAAAAGCAAATTGATTAGTAGAGACTGATTTAGTAAACTGGAGAAATTACAAATCTCAAACAATGAGAAAAGCTAAGAAATCCCAATTTATATTTCAGGGTACTTAAAAATATAGGATCTTCCAACACTAAATACCTCTGGAACCAGGAGTAAAATAAGCTCAAATGTCTAAAATAAGAATAAATGGACAGTAGCTATTAGAGCTGACCTAGTCCTTAGTTCAATCCATACTCCCCTCTCAATTCCTGAGCACTGGGATGCTGCTGCTCTGACATCCTAGCTGAAGAGTTGTTTTGGAAAGGCACAGTTGACAAAGCAAGTCCTTTACCAAAAAGAGGAAGATTTTAAAAGGCCATAATGGAACTAAGTGTCAAATATAGAGGCTCCCACCCCAGTCTTCCAGCATCCTTTCCTCACTGGGCTCTCAGAATGCTGACTCTAGAATCCCACACAGGCCACTAGGAGATTCTTCTCTGAAGAATCTGTCCAGCTTAAGAGAGAAAACTAAAGATTCTGTTGTGAAGATTGTATTGTGAGGAATTTCTGAAAAATTTGTGCAGCACACTCCACTGCAGAGGTCAATATCAGCAAACCTATATGTGCTCTGAATTTCCAACTATATTTTTAGTTTCCCAGTCTTAAGGTAACCAAATCACACTGATAACATTGCCAGATTTAGCAAATAAAAATACAGGAAGATCAAATTTGAATTTTGAATAAATAATTTTTTTTTTGTATAAGTAGGTGTCATACTTATTTGAGACCTATTTACTCTAAAAAAAAAAGTATATATTTATCTGAAACTTAAATTCAACTGGGCATTTTATTTCCATATAAAATGTATCCATTTTATCTGGAAACATTACATAGAGGTTATCCAAGGAAAGACTATAACATGGAAGGGAGACAGTATAACAAAAAGAAAAATGAAACAATAATATCAAAATCCCGATGGAAAATCATTACCAATCTAGTGGTCTAAACTCACTGAAATATCAACTGGGTATGAGAACAGAATGTTTTCAGTTTTCATCAAATCATCAAAATGTTAATGGCAGATCTCTTGAGATAGTAATGTTTCAAACGGTTTAATCAGATTTTGACACAGAAAGTAAAAAACAAACCTGTTTTTTTTTTTCTGTGTATATCAGTGTTCATATGATATGCATAAAATTAGAAAAATCAATAAAGCTCTTTTCATTTTGAATAAAAAATCTCCTATACACAAAAAGTCATTAAATGAAATTATGTAGGTAGCTTTATTTTTCCAAATTGTTATTAAATTGCATTCCTACACTTTTATGGAGTTAATACTCCATATATTGTGTGCTGCATGAGTTCAAACCCCATTCACAATCAAAATCTGCATGATTTTTCTGAGTATCAAGAGCCTTTTTTGTACTTCCATCCAAATACTAACTAGTCCTGACCTGGCTTAGCTTTCAAGATCAAGTACATTTAGGGTGGTAGACCCATGTATTGTGTTTATGTTGTGGCTGTAACAAACTATTTCAAATTCAGTGGCTTAAAACAATACAAATGCATCATCTTAAAATTCTGGAGGTCAGAAAGCTAACAGGTCTCAACAGTTTAAAATCAAGATGTCAGCAGGACTATTCTAGGGATGATCCATTGTTTTGTCTTTTTCAGTTGGTAGAGGCAGTCTCTATGTGTCGTATTGTGGCACCTTCTTCCATCTCTCTGACCATTCTTCCCTTGATTCTCTCTTTATCCAGAAAGGTCATTTTAAGGGTTCATGACATTAGATTGGGCCTACCTGGATAATCCAGGATAATCTCTGGATCTCAACGTCCTCAAGATTAACTCCCATCTTCAAAGTCCTTTTATTCATGTATGGTAACAGATGCCAGGAATTAGAACAGGGACACTTGGGTGGCCATCATTTTGCCTACCATATCTGGCTTGCAGACACAGAAATATAGTTCTGCATTTATCCATGTATAATTTTCTCCTGATTTTAAAAACATAGAAATGTATTTTAAATCTCGGGAAACATATTGTCAAGTGTGGGGAAAAGAAAGAAAGATCAGACTGTTACTGTGTCTATATAGAAAGAAGTAGACATAAGAGACTCCATTTTGTTCTATATTTGAGATGCTGTTAATCTGTGACCCTACCCCCAACCTTCTCCTTGCAAGAGACATGTGCTGTGGTGACTCAAGCTTTAAGGGATTTTGGGCTGTGCAGGGTGTGCTTTGTTAAACAAGTGCCTGAAGGCAGTATGCTTGTGAAAAGTCATCACCATTCTCTTAATCTCAAGTACCCAAGGACACATACACTGCCAAAGGTCGCAGGGACCTCTGCCTAGGAAAGCTAGGTATTGTCCTAGGTTTCTCCCCATGTGATAGTCTGAAATATGGCCTCCTGGGAAGGGAAAGACCCGATCGTCTCCCAGCCTGACACCCGTGAAGGGTCTGTGCTGAGGCGGACCAGTATAAGAGGAAAGAAGGCCTCTTGGTAGTTGAGATAGAGAAAGCATCTGTCTCCTGCCCATCCCTGGGCAATGGAATAACTTGGTATAAAACCCGATTGTATGTTCTGTTTACTGAGAAAGAAGAAAACCACCTTAGGGCGAAAGGCGGGACTTGCTAGAGCAATGCTGCTCTTTATGCACTAAAAAGGTTTATAGAGATGTTTACATATGCGTATCAAGGCACAGCACTTTTCCTTAAACTTATTCATGTCACAGAGATCTTTATTCATACGTCTTACTGCTGACCTTCTCCCTGCGATGATCCTATTATCCTGCCACTTCCTTTTTTCTAAGATGGTAAAGATAATGATCAATGAATACTGAGGAAACTCAGAGACTGGTGCCAGCGCGGGTCCTCTGTATGCTGAGCACTGGTCCCCTGGGCCCACTTTTTCTTTCTCTATACTTTGTCTCTGTGTCTCATTTCTTTTCTCAAGTCTCTCGTTCCACCTAACGAGAAACGCCCACAGGTGTGGAGGGGCAGACCACCCCTTCATCAAGTATGAACATAATTTATTAAAAATAAGTTCTAAACAAAAAATGGAAAACATTGTTATGATAATGATACAATTTAAAAAATAGGTACTTTTCAAGATTTGTCAAAGAAAAATGCAATCATGTAAATACTAAAAGTAAATAATGTAGGGTTTTTAAAAAATAGGGTTTTTTTTCAATAAACTTTTAACAGACTATAAAATTAGACTGCTACAAAGGAGGAGTAAGAATTATTTTACATACTATTCATATCCCTAAACCAGTGTCAGCTTTCCAAACAGGTGAAATGAATGGCAGTGGGATGGAGTTGGTGCACACTATCCCGCCCACTTCTGACACTCCATGTATTATCTGTGTTGAAAGTTCCTCCAACAGGAATTCATTCCTTTGGATTCAAATCCTCTATTAAAATGTTAGTTCCCAGAATAAAAGCTATTAGCAAAAACCTTGGCCTGGATTTATTCAAAACTAGGATAACACTTGACATTTGAGGAAGGATATGCATCAGAAGAAAGCTACCAGAAGCTAGCAGTGGGCCACTGAAATAGAAAATACAATAATTATACTTTCCCTTATTTTCCATTTGTTAATGCACCACCCTCTGCCAATAGTGAGACAAGTCATGCATGCCAGCTGGTTAGTGAAAGAGAAAATGTATGGATACATAGGTATTTTTATTAAATTTTTAAAAATTAATGTCCTGGCCAGAGAGGAGATTGACAAGGGATTCTTGATGAAATAATATGAAAGCTAGATATAATTTTAAGAAATGAAAACAGATACAGGCAGCCTATCATAAATCATTGATCATATTTACACCTCATTTTTATAACATTTTTCCTGCAGCAAACATTGTTTACTCATAATAAAAAATAACCTGAAATTAATGCCAAATGCCCAATGAAAATATTGCAAAGCAAGGACATTGCTTGTAAGATTATTTCTGCTTCTGCTCAGAAGCATCTGAAAGCTTTATATCACTTGGTGGCGTATTTCATTCCAAGCAGCCTCATCTACTTCCATCTCCGTGCTATGTATAGCATACTGAACTATCTTCATAAGATCAAAGGGAAACTCACTGTACTTTACTTACAGAGGCAAATTTAATGCATAACCAGGGTACTTATTTTACTAAACTGACTAGTCCCTTTGAACTACTGTCTTCACTGATCCATAGACCATGCTCTAAACGTGGAGAAGACTTCCTTGACTCAGGAAAATGTTCTTATCCTAATTGGTGTACTTCCTTTGAACTGCCTGTTGTGAGCTTCACTATGCTGTAAGTGCTCAACAGAGGTTGGTTCAGGAGGCGTGACTGCAAAGTCCTCTAGAAAACAAAACTAAAAAAATAAAAAATATGACCAATACAACAAAACTGAAAGTATCTTATCTCACTATCAATAGTGAATAAGAATGACTCATTTCAAAGTACATAATTATGATATTAATGTTTCTTACAGTAACTGGTACACTTCTCTGTTTATCTGGCTATGAAATAAGCTATTATGCTCACTTCTGAATTGATTGAAGTAGGGAATATACTTGCTTTGTGTGTTACATTAATACAAATATGAAAGAAAATACATGTGAAGTGACACGATGCAATGGAAAGAACATAAATTTGAGGTCTTTGCATTCCAATATAGCATGAATGAGCAGTGTGATTTTGCCTAAGTTGTTAAATGTTTCTCTCAATCTGATATTCCTCATCTTCAAAGTAGGAAGCCACATTTTGTGATAGACATCACGTTGCTCACCAGTATTTATGGCTCTTATGCCTTAAGCCAAAATGAAGGAATGTTATTCTCTTCCCCATTGAGTTTATGCATGATGCCATAACTTGTTTTGGGCAATGAGATATAAGTGGAAGTAATATGTCATTTCTGGAAAGAGGCATTAATTGGCTTTGTGAAACTTTACAGAAATGTCTCTTTTCTGGAACAATTTTGGAAGCATGTGTTGATATGACATAGACTTGCAAGGCTGTGCCCCCAGTGAAAGACAAGTGCCTATGAGAATCACCTGGATCTGTAAATCTTGCTATTTTAAGCTACTGAGATTGGCTTGTACAGGATAATCTACCTTATCCTGACTGAACATCACTGTAGGATTAATGCAAGTTTTAAGTGAAATAATGTACATAAAGCACACAGCTGACTGCTTGGTAATGCTGACTAATAGATGTTGGTTCTTTTTCTTCTCTTTTTCTTTAAGATCTTGTGCATTAAAAGAAAAAAGTGAATCTGCTGTTATAAGCTTACAATAATATAAAGTTCATAAGGTTTTCCCCTCACTCACTCCATTCTTTCCTATGACCTTGGTACCTCTCCTGTGTTTTCCCTAGCTCACAACAACCAGCCATTATAGCCAGAGGTAAAAATAAAATAAAATAAGATATAAAATAAAATAAGATAAGATAAAACTTTATAACCATTTCCTCATTCCTCTTAGTGGCAGTCTCAAGAACTTAAAGATGGTTTAAATCACCTGGAATTGCATTTTTGGCCCCCAAAGCTGCAAGGATGGTCCTTTCTGGATTATCTTCCTTCAATGCCATGACTTGTTAAGGGACTGTAATCCTGTGGTACAGGCACTGGGAATTGGTTAAGAGTATGGGCACTGCAGTTGAACTCCTTGGACACTCGTCTCTGCTTACTTCGTTATGAGTTAGGGATGTTGATGAGTTAGTTTCTCAAAACTCGGCTTCATCATTCTTAGATGCAGTGCCTATTTCATAGAAACAGGCCACTTCCCAAGAACCATAGCAGTTCTGAAGAGTGTTTTCCATTATGTTTACTTCAGGGTCACAATTTCCCTTGGTCTAATTAGTCTGAGAATTAGCTATATATCTATTAAACTTATTTTGGTCTTAAGTAAATTTTCTTAAATTTACTTGCAGGACGTAGGAAATGAAAGCATAGGTGGTCCATTCCAAGATGGCCGAATAGGAACAGCTCCGGTATGCAGCTCCCAGTGCGCTCAACACAGAAGACAGATGATTTCTGCATTTCTAACTGAGGTACCAGGTTCATCTCATTAGGACCAGTTGGACAGTGAGTGCAGCCCATGGAGGGCAAGCTGAAGCTGTGGGGGGGGGGGACATCACCTCAACTGGGAAGCACAAGGGGTTGGTGGATTTCCCTTTCCTAGCAAAGGGAAGCCATGACATGCTGTACCTGGAAAAATGGGATATTCCTGCCTAAATACTGCACTTTTCCAATGGTCTTAGCAAATAGCACACCAGGAGATTATATCCTGCGCCTGGCTCAGAAGGTCCCACGCCCACGGAACCTTGCTCACTGCTAGTGCAGCAGTCTGAGATCAACATGCGAGGCAGAAGTCTGGCGGGGAAAGGGCGTCTGCCACTGCTGAGGCTTGAGTAGGTAAACAAAGTGGCCTGGGAAGCTCAAACTGGGCAGAGCCCACCACAGCTCAGCAAGGCCTGCAACCTCTGTTGACTCCACCTCTGAGGGCAGGGCATAGCTGAACAAAAGGCAGCAGAAACTTCTGCAGACTTAAACGTCCCTGTCTGACAGTTCTGAAGAGAGCAGTGGTTCTCCCAGCATGGGGTTTGAGCTATAAGAACAGACAGACTGCCTCCTCAAGTGGGTCCCTGACCTCTGTGTAGCCTAACTAGGAGACACTTCCCAGTAGGGGCCAACTGACACCTCATACAGGTGGGTACCCTTGTGGGGCGAAGCTTCCAGAAGAAGGGTCAAGCAGTAATATTTGCTGTTCTGCAATATTTGCTGTTCTGCAGCCTCCGCTGGTGATACCCAGGCAAACGGTCTGGAGTGGACCTCCAGCAAACCCCAAATCTGCAGCTGAGGGACCTGACTGTTAGAAGGAAAACTAACAAACAGAAAGGAATAGCATCAACATCAACCAAAAGGACATCCACACCAAAACCCCATCTGTAGGTCACCAATATCAAAGACCAAAGGTAGATAAAACCACAAAGATGAGAAAAACCACAACAGAAAAGCTGAAAATTCTAAAAACCAGAGCACCTCCTATCCTCCAAAAGACTGCAGCTCTTTTCCAGCAATGGAACAAAGCTGGATGGAGAATGACTTTGACAAGTTGACAGATGTAGGCTTCAGAAGGTCGGGAATAACAACCTTCTCTGAGCTAAAGGAATATGTTTGAACCCATTGCAAGGAAGCTAAAAACCTTGAAAAATGATTAGTTGAATGGTTAACTAGAATAAACAGTGTAGAGAAGACCTTAAATGATCTGAGGGAACTGAAAACCATGGCATTAGAACTACATGATGCATGCACAAACTTCAGTAGCCAATTTGATCAAGTGGAAGAAAAGGTATCAGTGATTGAAGATCAAATTAATGAAATAAAGTGAGAAGAAAAGTTTAGAGAAAAAAAGAGTAAAAAGAAACAAACAAAGCCTCCAAGAAATATGGCACTATGTGAAACGACCAAATCTATGTTTGCTTGGTGTCCCTGAAAGTGATGGAGAGAATGGAACCAAGTTGGAAAACACTCTTCAGGATATTATCCAGGAGAACTTCCCCAACCTAGCAAGGCAAGCCAACATTCAAATTCAGGAAATACAGAGAACACCACAAAGATACTCCTCAAGAAGAGCAATCCCAAGACACATAATTGTCAGATTCACCAAGGTTGAAATGAAGGAAAAAATGTTAAGGGCAGCCATAGAGAAAGGTCGGGTTACCCACAAAGGGAAGCCCATCAGACTGACAGCAGATCTCTTGGCAGAAACTCTATAAGCCAGAAGAGAGTAGGGACCAATATTCAACATTCTTAAAGGAAAGAATTTTCAACCAAGAAATTCATATCCAACCAAATTAAGCTTCATAAGTGAAGGAGAAATGAAATCCTTTATAGACAAGCAAATGCTGAGAGATTTTCTCACCACCAAACCTGCTTTACAAGAGCTCCTGAAGGGAGCACTAAACACGAAAAGGAACAACCAGTACCAGCCACTGCAAAAACATGCCAAATTATAAAGACCATTGATGCTAGGAAGAAATTTCATCAACTAATGGGCAAAATAACCAGCTAATATCATAATGTCAGGATCAAATTCACACATAACAATGTTAACCTTAAATGTAAACGGGCTAAATGCTCCAATTAAAATACAAAGACTGGCAAATTGGATAAAGAGTCAAGACCCATCCATGTGCTGTATTCAGGAGACCTGTCTCCCATGCAGAGACGCACATAGGCTCAAAATAAAGGTAGAAGGAAGATCTACCAAGCAAATTGGAAGCAAAAAAAAAAGCAGGGGTTGCAAACCTAGTCTCTGATAAAACAGACTGTAAACCAACAAAGATCAAAAGAGACAAAGAAGGCCATTACATAATGTTAAAGGGATCAATTCAATAAGAAGAGTTAACTATCCTAAATATATATGCACTCAATACAGGAGCACCCAGATTCATACAGCAAGTCCTTAGAGACCTACAAAGAGACTTAGACTCCCACACAATAATAATGGGAGACTTTAACACCCCATTGTCAATATTAGATTGATGAGACAGGTTAACAAGGATATCCAGTACTTGAACTCAGGTCTGCACCAAGCAGACCTAATAGATATCTAGAAGGCTCTCCACCCCAAATCAACAGAATATATATTCTTCTCAGCACCACATTACACTTATTCCAAAACTGACCACATAGTTGGAAGTAAAGCACTCCTCAGCAAATGTTAAAAGAACAGAAATCACAACAAACTGTCTCTCAGACCACAGGGCAATCAAATTAGAACTCAGGATTAAGAAACTCACTCAAAACTGCACAACTACATGGAAACTGAACAATGTGCTCCTGAATGACTACTGAGTAAATAACAAAATGAAGGCAGAAATAAAGTTGTTCTTTGAAACCAATGAGAACAAAGACACAACATACCAGAATCTCTGGAACACATTTAAAGCAGTGTGTAGCGGGAAATTTATAGCACTAAATGCCCACTACAGAAAGCAGGAAACATCTAAAATCAACACCCTAATATAAGAATTAAAACAACTAAAGAAGCGAGAGCAAACAAATTCAAAAGCTAGAAGAAGGCAAGAAATAACTAAGATCAGAGCAGAACTGAAGGAGACAGAGACACAAAAAATCCTTCAAAAAATCAATGAATCCAGGAGCTGGGTTTTTGAAAAGATCAACAAAACTGATAGACCGCTAGCAAGACTAATAAAGAAGAAAAGAGAGAAGAATCAAATAGATGCAATAAAAATGATAAAGGGGATATCACCACCGAACCCACAGGGATACAAACTACCATCAGAGAATACTATAAACACCTCTATGCAAAAACCTACAAAACCTAGAAGAAATGGATACATTCCTGGACACATACACCCTCACAAGACTAAATCAGGAAGAAGTTGAATCTCTGAATAGACCAATAATAGACTCTGAAATTGAGGCAATAATCGATAGCCTACCAACCAAAAAACGTCCAGAACCAGACGGATTCACAGCCAAATTCTACCAGAGGTACAAGGAGGAGTTGGTACCATTCCTTCTGAAACTATTTCAATCAATAGAAAAAGAGGGGATCCTCCTTAACTCATTTTATGAGGCCTGCATCATCCCGATACCAAAGCCTGACAAAGACACAACAAAAAAAGAAAATTTTAGACCAATATCCCTGATGAACATCGATGCAAAAATCCTCAATGAAATACTGGCAAACTGAATCCAGCAGCACATCACAAAGCTTATCCAACATGATCAGGTCAGTTTCATCCCTAGGATGCAAGGCTGGTTCGACATATGCAAATAAATAAACATAATCCATCACATAAAAAAAACCAATGACAAAAACCACATAATTATCTCAATAGATGCAGAAAAGGCCTTAGACAAAATTCAACAGCCCTTCATGCTAAAAACACTCAATAAACTAGGTATTGATGGAACGTATCTCAAAATAATAAGAGCTATTTATGTCAAACCCACAGCCAGTATCATACTGAATGGGCAAAAACTGGAAGCATTCCCTTTGAAAACTGGCACAAGACAGGGATACCCTCTCTCACCACTCCTATTCAACATAGTGTTGGAAGTTCTGGCTAGGGCAATCAGGCAAGAGAAAGAAATAAAGTGTATTCAATTAGTAAAAGAGGAGGTCAGATTGTCCCTGTTTGCAGATGACATGATTGTATATTTAGAAAACCCCATCATCTCAGCCCAAAATCTCCTTAAGCTGATAAGCAACTTCAGCAGAGTCTCAGGATACAAAATCAATGTGCAAAAATCACAAGCATTCGTATACATCAATAACAGGCAAACAGCCAAATCATGAGTGCACTCCCATTCACAATTGCTACAAAGAGAATAAAATACCTAGGAATTCAACTTACAAGGGATGTGAAGGACCTCTTCAAGGTGAACTACAAACCATTGCTCAATGGTATAAAGGAGGACACAAACAAATGGAAGAATAGTCCATGTTCATGGATAGGAAGAATCAATATTGTGAAAATGGCCATACTGCCCAAGGTAATTTATAGATTCAATGCCATCCCCATCAAGCTACCAATGAATTTCTTCACAGAATTGGAAAAAACTATTTTAAAGTTCATATGGAACCAAAAAAGAGCCTGCATTGCCAAGATAATCCTAAGCAAAAATAACAAAGCTGGAGGTATAATGCTATCTGACTTCAAACTATATTAAAAGGCTACAGTAACCAAAACAGCATGGTACTGGTGCCAAAACAGAGATATAGACCAATGGAACAGAACAGAGATCTCAGAAATAACACCACACATCTACAACCATCTGATCTTTGACAAACCTGACAAAAACAAGAAATGGGGAAAGGATTCCCTATCTAATAAATGGTGCTGGGAAAACTGGCTACCCATATGTAGAAAGCTGAAACTGGATCCCTCCCTTATACCTCATACAAAAATTAATTCAGGATGAATTAAATACTTAAATGTTAGATCTAAAACCCTAGAAGAAAACCTAGGCCAATACCATTCAGGACATAGGCATGGGCAAGGGCTTCATGACTAAAACACCAAAAGCAATGATAACAAAAGCCAAAATATCAGGAAACAACAGGTGTTGGAGAGGATGTGGAGAAATAGGAACACTTTTACACTGTTGGTGGGATTGTAAACTAGTTCAACCATTATGGAAAACAGTATGGCGATTCCTCAAGGATCTAGAACTAGATGTACAATATGACCCAGCCATCCCACTACTGGGTATATACCCAAAGGATTATAAATTATGCTACTACAAGGACACATGCACACGTATGTTTATTGCGGCACTATTCACAATAGCAAAGACTTGGAATCAACCCAAATGTCCATCAGTGACAGACTGGATTAAGAAAATGTGGCACATATACACCATGGAATACTATGCAGCCATAAAAAAGGATGAGTTTGCGTCCTTTGTAGGGACATGGATGCAGCTGGAAACCATCATTCTTAGCAAACTATCACAAGAAGAGAAAACCAAACACCGCATGTTCTCACTCATAGGTGGGAACTGAACAATGAGTTCACTTGGACTCGGGAAGGGGAACATCACACAATGGGGCCTATCATGGGGAGGGGGGAGGGGGGAGGGATTGCATTGGGGAGTTATACCTGATATAAATGATGAATTGATGGGTGCTGACGAGTTGATGGGTGCAGCACACCAACATGGCACATGTATACATATGTAACAAACCTGCACGTTATGCACATGTACCCTAGAACTTAAAGTATAATAAAAAAAAAATAATAATAATGATAATAATAAAAATTAAAAAAAAAAAAAGCCAAAATAGACAAATGGGACCTAATTAAACTAACTTTCTTCTGCACAGCAAAAGAAACTACCATCAGAGTGAACAGGCAACCTACAGAATGGGAGAAAATTTTTGTAATCTACCCATCTGACAAAGGGCTAATACCCAGAATCTACAAACAACTTTAACAAATTTACAAGAAAAAAACAACTCCATCAAAAAGTGGGCAAAGGATATGAACAGACACTTCTCAAAAGAAGACATTTATGCAGCCAATATGCACATGAGAAAATGCTCATCAGCACTGGTCATCAGAGAAATGCAAATCAAAACCACAATGAGATACCATCTTACACCAGTTAGAATGGTGATCATTAAAAAGTCAGGAAACAGGCCGAGCACGGTGGCTCAAGCCTGTAATCCCAGCACGTTGGGAGGCCGAGACGGGCAGATCACAAGGTCAGGAGATTGAGACCATCCTGGCTAACCTCGTGAAACCCTGTCTCTACTAAAAAATACAAAAAACTAGCCGGGCGAGGTGGCAGGCACCTGTAGTCCCAGCTACTCGGGAGGCTGAGGCAGGAGAATGGCCTGAACCCAGGAGGTGGAGCTTGCAGTGAGCTGAGATCCGGCCACTGCACACCAGCCTGCGTGACAGAGCGAGACTCCATCTCAAAAAAAAAAAAAAAAAAAAAAAAAAAGTCAGGAAACAACAGATGCTGGAGAGGAGGTGGAGAAATAGGAATGCTTTTATACTATTGGTAGAAGTGTAAACTAGTTCAATGTGGGGTGGGTGGCTGGGGGAGGGATGGCATTAGGAGAAATACCTAATGTAAGTGACAAGTTGATGGGTGCAGCAAACCAACATGGCACATCTATACCTATGTAACAAAGCTGCATGTTGTGCACATGTACCCTAGAACTTAATGTATAATAATTTAAAAAAGAAGATAAAAAATTAAGACTCAGGAAAGGAAAAAGAATTGTGCAAGGTCCCAGTGTTGGCAGCAGAACTACAACTAGGATTTCAATTGTGTGACTTCTGATGTAGCATACTACATTCACACCATGCAGAGCTACCCACGTGCAGTGCAAAACCTGAGCATATTTTAGCAATAAATTTTAAATGCAAAAAAAAGAAAATGAAAGCATATAGAAATAGTACAAAACAAATTTTCCGGTTCAGTGAATACAAGAAATGGTCCTGAATACACATAGTATTTTTAAGAGCTAACATGTATAGATCACTGACTGTGTGCCAGGCACTGTGCTAAGCACTTTCCAAACACCATTTATATAATCTTCACAATTCGATGAAATTGGCACTGTAACCAAGAATGATGAAGCTGAGTTTGAGAAACTAACTCATCAACATCCCTAGCTCATAATGAAGTAAGTAGAGATGAGTGTCCAAGGAGTTCAGCTGCAATGCCCATACTCTTAACCAATTCCCAGTACCTGTACCACAGGATTACAGTCTCTCATCAAACCATCCTATAAGTTATCAAGTTATATGGCTTGCCAATTTATATAAGTAGATCATTCTAAACTGATTTCTTATATACTAAGCTACATTCTTCAATTCCCACTGATTAAGGTGACCACATTTCTCCCTATAAATGGAAAGCCCACATTTATGTACAAGAAAAAGAATATTTGTACCTGTAAATTTACAGGAAAGCAGCAGGATTACCTGAAAATCAAAAGAAATAAAAGAGAATACCTTTATTTTATCTTTGTCATCTGGGACTCAAGTAGTGATTATTTGTTTATTATCTTCTTGGGTTATTTACAGAAAATATTTACAAGGAGATATTTCTGAAACATATTTATTGAAGTATTGAATATGGCTGTATAGAAGACAGACACCATACCAAGAATATTTATGAAACACAAAGATCTGATCCTTACCTCATCAAACTCAGCTTCAGAAGACAAATGGTTGAAATGTATGCCAGACTTTATTGTTGTTGTGGAACTGTGGTCACCTGGTGTGATGGGAAAGCGAATAATGCTGCTTCAGTTTTCCTGGTAGAATGCTTCAGTTTCATTCAAAATTCATGTTAATTAAAAGTGTTATGAAAAATTATCTCTAGTGCTTTACATTCTCATTCCTCTCATAAGAGAAAAGGAAAGAGAAGATATTCATTACTTTAGCTACAGATTTCCTTAACCCTATTTTTTTGTGTGTAAGAAGCCTGCTTCAGAAATTATGAGACAGAAAGGAAATACTATGTAAAATGAACTGAGAGAGGAGGATAGAATCAAAAAGTAACCGAATAGTTATAAATAGAGTTTTCCATATTAGGAAAAAAATATTTTAAAATGCCAAATAGCTTCATCATTTTCCCCCATCTTCTTTATTTCTACCACCATTTGCACATACATGTTTCTGGTATTTCTACGTATATATGTATGAAGAATAAGGGCTATTCAATTTGTAAATATTAAAAGGCTACAGAAAACTTACTATATAGGAATTTCTTGATCCTTTGTTATCTACTGAAGTACCCCTTCTAAAATACTCTCAGTTCTACAGAGACAAGCAGTATTACATGGGGGAAATATTTGAGGCTAAATTGGGCCACATAGTTCATATAACATGAATAAATAAATGTTCATATAAGTATAAATACACACACAGAGTCAAAAAGAATTTGAGAAGACATCTACTTCATAGCATGCCTCTAGGTTAGGGAGTCTTGAAATTATCAAAGGCAGACAGTTACCTAAGGAGTTTTGCTTGATTGACCAAAAATTTGCTGCAGGGAGAACAGCTAGATATGGAGTGATAAGTAAACTGAGTTTTCCTCAGACAAAAATTTTAAAACTTAATTTCATTCAAGTTTTATAAATCACACTATCACCTGCTAGTTTTAACAACTGAACAAGACAAAAATTTATATGAAGATTTTTAAAAAAGATACACTAGCTCTCATTTTAAATACCCTTCCCCCAACCCAACAGAAATAACCTGCATTTCCATGTAGTTGTACCAGCAAATGCATACACACATATTCTCTTTCCTTGTTTTTCCCCTACTCCCCCCAACACCCAGTTTTTGTTTGTTTACTATTTTACAAAAGTTAAGTAATATAAATATGTAATTTGTTTTTTTCTTTAATAATACATCATATGCATCCTTCTGGGTCAATAGATATAAACAGAATTCACACTTTTGACTAACTGTGTTATGTGGATTAATTAAAATGTGTTTACCCATTCCTCTATTAATGGCATTCAAATTTTTAACAGTTTTTGACCATTAGAAAGTTTCAATATTCTCATGTGCAAATATTTATGAACTATTTTGTTTACTTCTTTCTATGCAATAAATCCTTTGACATGATATCAGCCTAATAACTATCTTGTATAATAAAAACTCCCAATATTCATCTCAGCTCCTTGGAACCCACAGCTCTAAGTCAATTCTCCTATAGCTAGTTGGCCTATCAGTATTTCACTTAATGATCAATTTGTCTAAAACAAGGTCAGATTAGGCATATGGTATACCATGTAAGTTCATTGTTTGATTCCTCCTCTTTAAATATTTGTTCAATAGTAATATAGTGGAAAAATTATTTTCTACTAATGATAACTAAATACCAACTTTACGTTCAAAACACTTATTACATGTCCTAAATATCACAAGGCATCTTGGTTTTTTGTAACTCTCTTTCATTTATAAATTATTTTGTACATCATTCTTTTAATTTTATTTTCCTTTCACTGTGAAAGAATAGTCCCCTAATTATCAACTCATCAGGAGGTGTTTTAAAGGTATTTAAGTTAATAAAATAAATCACTTGTTCCCAGACATAATATACGTCTGCAGAATTAGGAGATAGAGAATTAAAATGGAAAGAAGATACAAAAATAACAAGCAAGTTCAAAAGACTGTGATTTATTAATGTTGAAAATAAAGTGGAGTAAAATATAACAGAATACATTGTTTAACTCTTGGGTTCTTGCTGTTTGTACACACATACATACATATTGGCATATCATTTAGAAAAAAATTATTGAAACCATCATGCACAAGGCACTATGCTAGATAACATGGAGCACCATATAACTTAGAAGACATAGTCCCAACCCCATGTTTGTGTTATACACAAATAGGTAAACCTCTCTTCCATTGCCTTCCATGGTGATGATTGATTTTAGTGTCGGTCAGCTGCTCTTCAAAAAAGAACACACTATACATCTTCTATTTTATGCTTCTCTCAACACTTTGCCAATAACATTCTGTTTTTTGCTACCTAAAGGTCTTCTGATTTCTATCATAGAGTTTGTCTTTTAAGGAGCAAGCATGGACTTATTTTAATACTTTATATACACAAGATATATTATGTAATATGAGGACAACTGTGTTTCAAGTGGATGCAGATCACAATTTTGGCCTAAGCCACAGAGGTAAATAATTTCTAGGTGACAAAGATATTAGACAGGAAATGGCCACCTATTCCTTCACTATATAATACATTACTTTGTTAGGAGCATATCTCCAAAAGACCTTGCTATAATGCTTCCACTGGAGTGAATTGTTAGAGCATTCCCATTCCGATGAATTCGTCCTCATTCTAAATGTTTTGAAGTTTCAGAATACCGTAATAATAAATGAAACTATATTTCCCTTCTGCTGTGGCTGCAAAAACCCAGTATAGATAACTCCTCCTGATGACAACTTAAAACTTCGTACAAAATACTACCTGAGGACTCTGCAAAGCAAGACACATTGTGGAGGTGAGCCAGAAATTGCTAAAGCAATCCAAACTGGGTGGGTGGTGAGTCCTTCACCTTTGTTTCTTTTCTCTTCATAGAGAAACAGTAATTAATTAATTTGTCATCAGAAACCATGGAAGCTGGGAAACAGTAGTAGAAGGTCTTTAAGATGTTGAAAGAAAAAAAATTGTCAGCAAAAAATTATTTATTCAAGGAAAATATCCAGCAGGAGGAAAAATATAGAAATTTTCATATGAAGGAAAATGGATAATTTTCTTTAGCAGAGTTGCTCTAAAGGAATACCAGATGAAATTCTTCTAGCTGAAGAGAAATGATACCAGAAGAAACTTGGATATTGAGGAATGAAGGAAGAGTAAGAAAAATGGTAAATATGTGGTTAAATAGAAAAGATAGCATTTTTTTCACTTAACTTCTTTAAAATATATGTAAATATCAAAAACAAAAATTATAACATTGTTTGATGGAGTTTTCTGTGTATGTAGCCGTAATATATATGACTGTTACAGCATAAAGGTCTTGGAGTGAAATAAAAAGATTGATATAGTAGCAAAGTTTTTACATTTTATTTAAAGTAGTGCAATGTTGACTCCAATTATATTGTAAAATGGAAGTATCTATAGTATAATACCTAAAGGAATCAGTAAAAAATAATGCAAATAAATATACCTAAAAATCTAATGTATACATTAAAATGAAATACCAAACAATAGTAAAATAATCCAACAGAAGGCAAGAAAAGAGAGAGAGGCTCTAAAATGGAGGGGACAAGCAAAATAAATAATAAAGTGGTAGATTTCAACTATTTCACTTAATGCGTTAAATATAATGGTATATATATAAAAAATCAGAGACTGTGGATTAAACAAAAACAACATACATCCATATGCTATTATAAAACCCTCCTTAAGTATAAAAATAGAAGTAGGATCAATGATTATATTACTTTCACACAAAGTAGACTTTTGACAAATAATTTTACCAGGGATAAATAGCAACATTACCTCCTGATAATGGGGTCATACATATACACTGATGTGTATGCTAAGTACACAAATGTGTATGCACTTAACATCAGAGTTTCAGGTTACATGAAACTCATATTTTACAGATAAAACATTCACCAAAAGATTGAATTTTCTGGGTGAAAAAAAAAACAGATTTAACAAAGCAAAATCATACAATTCTTACTGTAACAATTAAACTAGAAATCTAGTAACAGAAATAATTAAACTGGAAAACAAGTATGTGGAAATTATTATTATTATTTTCTTTCTTTCTTTCTTTCTTTCTTTTTTTGTGACGGAGTCTTGCTCTGTTGCCCATTCTGGAGTGCAGTGGCGCAATCTGGGCTCACTGCAAGCTCCGCCTCCCGGGTTCAGGCCATTCTCCTGCCTCAGCCTCCCGAGTAGCTAGGACTACAGGCGCCCGCCACCACGCCCGGCTAATTTTTTGTATTTTTAGTAGAAACGGGGTTTCACCATGTTAACCAGGATGGTCTCGATCTCCTGACCTCGTGATCCGCCCGCCTTGGCTTCCCAAAGTTCTGGCATTACAGGCGTGAGCCACCGCGCCCAGGCGTATGTGGAAATTAAACAACACACTTTTAAATAACAATATATCAAAGAAGAAGTCACAAGGAAAATTAAAATACACTGTAAATTGATTGAACATAAAAATATATCAAAATTTGTGGAATGCAGTTACAGCTGTGCTTAAAGGGAAATTTACAGCACTAATGCATACATTATGAAAGAAAAAAGTCTCAAATCTAGGATCTAAGCTAAAACCTAAGAGAACTCTTAAAAATAGAACAAGTTTAAACCAAAGTACATGGAAAAAGAATACAAAAAATAGAGTGGAAATATATAAACAGAAAAATAATTGAGAAAAATCAATGTAACCAAAAAGTTTTTGTGAAGATCAATATGATTTATAACCTCTGGTAGAACTGACCAACGCACACACACACACACACACACACACACACACAATTTATCAATATCAAGAACGATAAAAGAATCATTACAGATTTTACAGACACAAAATGTATTATAAAGAAGCATTATGAACAATGCAATGCTCATAAATGCAGTAACTTAGGTGAAGTAGATGTATTCTTTAAAAGAACTTTCAAAATTCACTCAAAAGAAACAGATAACCTGACTAGTCCTATATATATGAAAGAAATTGAATTTTTAGTTTAAAACCTTCCAGTAAAGAAAACTATAAGCTCAGATGGCATCAATGGTGAATTCTACAAAACATTTAAGGGGAAAAAAAAAAAACACCAAATCTACGCAAGCTCTCTCAGAAAATAGGAGAACAATTTTCCAACTTATTTTATGAGGTTAATGTTATTACACTATATCTAGCTAAAGACATCATTACAAAGAAAACATTAAATCAATATTCCTCATGAATATATATTCAAAATTCCTAATTTGTATTCAACAATAGAAACAAGTGATAATACTTATAACCAAGTTAGGTTTACCTAAGAAGCAAGGCTGGTTCAAAATTTGAAAATCAAACAATATAATATATATTATAAATAAATAGACTGAAGAAGAAAAACTATATGTTAATCATATTCAATGCAGAAAAAAATTTGATAAAAATTCCACATTTATTAATAATAAGAATTCTCAAAAAACTAAAAATACACAAAACCTCATTAAGCTTACCAAAGGCATCTATAAAAAACTTCAGTTAATATCATTATTAATAGTGAAAAATTAAATGTTCTCCTCTAATATTAGGAGCAAGGCAAGAATAATCTTACTCCTATTCAATATTGTATTGGAGGTCCTATCCATTTCAATGAGAAAAAAGAATAAGATAATTTGAAAAGGAGGAAATAAAACTGTCTTTATTTGCCTGATTTATAGGACTGTCTATGTAGAAAATCCCCAAAAAATCTACCATAAGAAAAAATAATTCTCCTATAATAAGTGAGTTTAGCAAGAATATAGGATATAAAGTAAATTGCATGTCTATATACCATCAACAAACATTGGAAATTGAATTTTTTTAAAAAATTAAAAGTACCTTTACAATCGTGTCACAGAACATAATGCACTTTCTAACAAAAGGTATTCAAGATCCATCAGACACAAATAGTAAAATGATAAGAGAAATCAAAGACCCTAACAAATGGAGAGATATACCATGTTCATGGTTTAGAAGACTCAGTATTGTCAATATGCCAGTTTTCTCTTGTACTGCTTTATAGCTTCAATGCAGTTCCAATTAATATCCCAGCAGATTTATATTTGTAGAAACTGATAAGCTGATTCTACAACTTACATGGAAAGACGAAGGAACTAGAATCACCAAAGAGTTTTGGAAAAACAAATAGCTGGAAGACACTAATTGCCTGAATTTAAGTAATCAAAACAGTGAGATATTGGTGAATGGATAGACACATATGTTAATGGAATAAAATTGAGAGCCCAGAAATAGATCTACACAAATATGGTCAATACATTTTCAATAGAAGTAAAAGTCGTTCAACAAACACAGCTGGAACAACTTGACATCAATATGTAAGAAAATGAAACTTGGCTCATTCCTCATGTCTTATATGTTATGACAGCCAATCGAGAAACTCGAAAGGTAAAACCTACAAGAAAACATAGAAGAAAACCTTTGTGATCTTGGATAAGGTAAAGATTTCTTAGATATGACATCAAAGCACTATACATAAAGAAAAAAATGTTGAATTTAAATTTATGAAATTTAAAACTGCTCTATGAAAGACAATGCAAGGAATGAAAAAAGCTGCAAAGTGGGAGAAAATATTTGCAAAACATGAATCTAACAAATAACTTCTATCAAAAATATATTAAAAACTTACAAGACTCAATAATAAAAAACAATCTATTTTTTCAATACCAAAGATTTGACATACACTTCATTGAAAAAGATATGGAGATGACAAATAAGCTCATGGAATGGTTGCCAACATCATTGTCGTTAGGAAAATGCCAATTAAATTCACAATGAGATAGTGTCCACTTCTTAGCATGGCTAAAAATTTAAAATAACAATATCAAGTGTTGGCCAGAATGGCACCAACTGGAACTCTCATGTATTGCTGGACAGAACATAAAATGATACAACCACTTTGGAAAACATGTTGACAGATTTTTATGTATTTAATCATACAGTTAACATACAATCAAACAGATCCAGTCCCAGCAATCCTGCCCCCACAAAAGGAAAACATCTTCGAAATATTTCTAGAAGTTTTATGTATAATTGCCAAAAGTTGGAAATAACCTATATAACCTTCAGCTGATAATGGGTTAATAAACAGTGGTACATCCATCAGTAGAAAATTTCTCAGCTATTAAAATAAGTACACTCCTGATATACAGAAAAACACTAATGAATCTCAAATTCATTTTGCTAAGTAAAAATAATTTGACTCAAAAAGTTATATCATGTCTCATTCCATTTTTATGACATCCTGAAAATGTCATAAAACTGAAGAGAAAAAAAAATCAGTCATGGGTTGGGTATGCTGGGGCTGCATACGGAGAGGGCAGATGATGACAAAACGGGCATAAGCAAGTTTTGAGAAATGATGGGGCCGTTCTAAATGTTGATTGTGGTGTATTTTTTGAAATACAAAAGAAATGATTTGCACTGTATGTGAGTTATAACTCAATAAAAAGTAAACATTACTAAGAAAAAGGAAAATGTTTTCTAGGAACTACAAAACATATTGCAGTTGAATCAAATGTATTAACTCTATCAAAACCTGATGCATTAATTTTTATGGATTTCCCTAAGGTACAAGATGTAACTATAGTTTGGGGTAGAATATTTTTTGGCATTTCATCCACAAATGTCTACATAAACATGATATAAGGCCCATATGTCTGCCTCTTAAAAATGTATGCTTTGTGTGGCATAAGCAGAAAGTTGAATGGATAGCTTGGCAGCTGTTAGCATTTGCTCAGTTTTCATTATCTGATGTACATGGGAAATAAATCTTTTCTTTTGTCAGAAGTAGCAAAAAGGTTCAAGTTTTGCTAATTCGTTTACATAATTTTTTTTAACTGGAAAGAGCAAGCAGAATTTTCTCATGTTTTAAAATAAGGGAATTAATTTAAAATTGTACTTTAAGCATAATAACAATTTCAATGACATAAAATTTTAATATTTCAGGAGAAACTATATAAAATACAAATCATTGCTATAAAAATGTAAGATGTGCATAAAAAAGGACTTGTTTTATAAACCTATTTGGAAAAATAGTGGCACTACTTGAAAAGAGAAGTCAGCATGAAATGAAGCTGTTAAGAACAGACATTCATTAGATTTCTGAAATTTTTGACTCCCCTTCTCTCCTTCCTAAACTGACTATGTGAGGCCCATTGCCAACCTGGGCCTCAATGCATAAAAATACTGAGCACATAATATCAAATCCTATCCTACATAACATTTTTCTACCAAAGCATGCTTTAAAATACGTTAATGACCTCTCACAGTGATGTTATTTAAAACAATACATAGAAATACATTAATCTGTTTCTTTTCTGATATTGTTCTTAAGAAATGCATCAATGAATTAACTTGGTTAAATAAAAGAAAATATCCTTAGCATATAGATGTATCCATTATTTATTTCCAGTCATGATGCTAGAAAATTTCATCATTTATTACAAATAAATATATATCTAATTAATTATCATGAATCTGTCTTTACATTAGCAAATTGATTCAAAGGGAACTACACCAAAATCTAGGATATGTGATAAGACACAATTTCTTATAGAAATTGAGCTAATTCATCAAATTTTCAATTTCTCTAAAAATAAATTTTTTTGAAATGTTAATTCTTATTTTAAGACTTTTTAGGCCTATATTTACCTATTTCTATTTAGCAACAATCTTTTAATTGAGAAAAGAGGACACGATATATACAATATTAGGAAGTAAATCTTCAAGAGACAGCTGGGAACATTATCTGATATAGATATTCTGTACTGTGTAACTGTTTTATGTTCAACAACCACATAGTGTAAATAGTATAGATGTAAGTGAATGAATGAGTGACTTACTAACACCTTGTTACAGAGAAGCGTCTCTTATTCAGCAGCATCTGAAAATTAGATCTGAGTAACATGCAGCTCATTTAAGTATATGGAGTCTGCGGAACATCTCAGTCTCTCAATGCTACATAAATCCTAATACAGTAGTGAAGCTCGGAGGTATTCCCCTCAACACAGGTTGTGAAGGGAAGATGCTCATATTGTAAATACAATCCTTTAGATTTAGCCCTCACGTTCAAACCCCACTCAAGCAGAATGTTATGGTCTCAGATCCTTGCAAGTGGCGGAAAATGGTGAAATAAGCTAGCAAAATTAAATGTAACAAAACACTATGTTCTTCTGAGTGGCATGGCTCTGCTGGATGGAGGTATGGAAGTCATAATTAAATGTCCTGGTGGCATTTATTTTTCTTCTTGGAAATATCATACACCACAGGAAATTGGAAATGAAGGGAAATCGGAAGGGTGATGCAGAGGTGGAGGTGCCTTGGGAAGCAAAGCCATTCAGACACACTCTCACTGGAAGAGTGACCGAAGAATGAGAGATGATGCATCCAGTTCAGCTGGATGGAGATGTCTCCCACCTTACCAGTTTTCTGTTTGAGGTTTGAACCACATACTTTCAAGAAGATGGAAGATAATCATTTGTGACACTATCTCTCCCTCACCAAAGGTTCCAAAGCTGTAATGCTCCCTGAATGGTACCTTAAGCCAATACAGGAGTCAGTTCTCTACCTCTGTCCAAGGATAAAAACCAAGAAATAAAACTCTATCTAAAGCTATGTCATGCAATCTTTTTCTTTTCTTTTCTTTTTCTCTCTTTTTTTTTTTTTTTAAGAGGGAGTTTCGCTGTTGTTGCCCACACTGGAGTACAATGGTGCAATCTCGGCTCACACCAATCTCCGCCTCCTGGGTTCAAGCCGATTCTCCTGCTTCAGCCTCCCCAGTAGTTGGGATAACAGGCGCGCACCATCACACCAAGCTAATTTTTTGTATTTTTAGTAGAAATGGGGTTTCACCAGGTTAGCCAGGCTGGTCTCGAACTCCTGACCTCAGGTGATCCGCC